>NW_016913313.1:1163740-1295103 GCF_001483705.2 Eufriesea mexicana | reverse complement strand
TATTTAATATTAAATATTATTTTTGAAATAAAATACTATAAGTTACTAAATATAATATACTACATAAATTATTTAATGGAAGAAATAATGTTTGTCTGCAGACATAATTTAAAAATTTATTGTTTCATTTCTGCCTCTAATGTATTGTTTTAATTAACTTGTCTCAAATTTTGAAATATGGAATATTTTAATATTTGAATTTTAATACGATATTATAGTATGCTACGTTTGATTATACATCTACTTCCAGTTGCTGTGAATGTATTTCAATATTTCAAAAATTTTTCGGAAATAGATGTACTTTCTGTACGTAAATTTGCAGGTAATGAATTTCTATATTTGTATCTGTTCAAACCTACCACTCGATATCGCAGCAGAGCGTTCAGCAATCGGAAGCGCATTACGAAAAATGTTCCGTTACTTTTGTGAGTTTTAGCGTGGGTCTAGGCGCAAAATGTTCGTTTTTTTGCGAATAGAAGCTTTTACGAATATTTTGCGCCTGGTCCTACGTTGAAGCTCACAAAAGTAACGCAGGCACGAACGTTTTTGGTAATGTACTTCTATTCGACAGAAACAAAAATAAGAGTCACCCATTTTTCTTTTTTTTTCTTTTTTTTCGATTTCATAAATAGAACGGAATTATTATTTGGAAAATATAACTTTCAAGAGCTAGATCTTCGAACGTTAATATTGACATTAATAGAAATTCTCCCAACAGCGAAAAGTGGCCCATCAGAAACTTAGTTCTACGCAATTTGTATATATATAACAGATTAAAGAGGAGTATCAATACCTCTAATGACTAAATTGCCCTTACCTACTTGACTCAATACACTTCAACCAATCCTCTATATATTAATACCTTATGAATCTGTGCTTATTACCGATAACTAGTCCATCAATAGAATGATCCCTACAGTACAGTGATAAGAGAAGTTTACAAGTACATTGATAAGAGAATATCTGGAAAAGATATAGAAGTGAAGTTGTCATTATTTATAATATTATATATAATTAGTAAAAATCCTATTCACTATTAATATTCACACCTCTATTGACTAAACACCCCGTATCTGCTCTACTCGATACACCTCAGCCAATCCTCCATGTATCATTACAGTAACCCCTAACTAACATTGAAAAATCCATCAGAAGAATAATTCCTACATAGCTTATAACTGCAAGCGATGAAAGAGGGAGCTTAAAGAGAATGTAGAAGTGAAATTATTATTATTCAAAATATATTATTAGCAAAAATTCTATTAACTACGAATATCGACACCTTTAATGATTAAATGTTTCCTATTTGCTCTATTCAACGCAACTCAATCAATCCTCTACTTAATACCACATGAGCCCCTACCTAACATCGAAGAATCCATCAGAAGAATAATTCCCACGTAGTTTACAACTGCAGTGATAAAAGAGAAATCCTAATGAAGATACAGAAGTGATGCTATTTTTGCTCCAAGTATGTAATTAGCAAAAATCCTATTAACTATGAATATCGACACCTTTAATGGCTAAACATCCCCTATCTGTTTGACTCGACACACCTCAACCAATCCTCTACCTAGCACCACGTGACCCCTATCTAACACCGAAGAATCCATCAGAACAATGATTCCTACTTAGTTTCAAACTCCAGTGACAAAAGACAAATTCTGAAGAAAATATAGAAACGAAGTTGCCTCGTTCAATATACATAATTAACAAAAATCTCGTGAACAGCGAATATCGTCGCATCTAATTGCTAAACATCCCCTATCCGCTGAACACACCTCGACCAATCCTCCACGCAACAACAACACACGAACTCCTACCTAACAGCGAAAACTAGTCCGTCAGAAGCACGGTTGCTACACGGTTCGTGAGTGGGCAGATAAAAAAGGAAGGAGACCCGGAGGAGAGGCGAGGACGCAGCTATCCTCACGGCACGTCCACGGACGAAAAGTGATTGCGAAGTTCCAGGCCGCGGTCCGTGTGTTCGTGTACCGACTGACGAGGTCAAAGGGCTGGTATACATCGTGAGAGGAGGCTGGCCTGGCGTCGGGTGGGTGTAGCCAGGACTTGATAGCCGGGCCTCCACGTTTCATTAGCCCCGGCGGCTAACTGTTAACCGACAATTTAAACAATTTTTAACTTCGAAACTTCGTCGTATCCCCCTAAACCCCTGGCGTCGTGGAGCAGCCTGCGGCGTGGATGGCGACGGGTCGGACAGGGCTCGTCACAAACGAGCACAGCTTTGTTCGGGACTCGCGGCGAGAACGGGGAAAAGAAAGGAAATAAAGGGAGTGGACGCGAGGAGGAGAAAAGGGAAAACTCCGCGATACGTGATTATGAGAACGGTTTGAAGTTTCGTATAGGTGGAAGACACGGTAACTGGTTCAACCTAGGCGGAATCGCATGCTGCAGATTTACTGGCACGAATGGCCGTGCATTGCATGTGTCACGGTTCTAGATGTTTCTTAATTATGGCTCCGCTGATGAATTATATTTGTTCGCTCGGGGTGTCTTGTAATACGCCCAACCTATTTCAGGGATGGAATCAGCGTATGAAGATGACGATTAAGGGAGTTGTGCTTCTACGGTTTTCCACCATTTTTCTTTACATATCACCTAGCAATCTGTGATGAAGTCACGTGCCTGCTACTTTGAACTTAGGTAGAAGCACGTAATTATAAAATTTTGCGAAATTGGATTTTGAGATATTTAACGCTAAAGCTACCAAGACTTAAATGACTGTGAGACTTTTGAAACTTTTGTTTTAAAACTCCACATTCAATAAATATCGCTTTTAGCACTTGACAGCGTGATTTAGTTCTTAGTATACGTATAAGCAATTTTTCAGTATTTTCTCTTGTTCCATTCTTTGAAGATTTTTCTTCTTCCATTTTTCCATCTACTAGTCAATTTAACTGGCTGTCGTGGCTTTAGTGTTAATAACGTTAAGATAGACGTTGTAATTGAAAATATAATTAATTACTTACAAAATTTTAATTAATTAAAAACTTTTCTATTTTGCTATTAGGGTTAAAAGGTGCGAGGTATATGTATCTATCGATCTAGGTATTAATAATTTAATGACTCTATAAAAAGGGATTATATTTTTTAAATTTTCTTATACGAAGCAAAGACTGTCTATCATTTTTATTTCTATCATTGATGTAAATGTTTCCTTTGTTTTCCTCGATGATAGGGTTCATAGCTTGCTATATGTCTGGAATAACGTCAAATAGAAGCTCGTTTGTACGAGTCTCTGAAATTCACTCGTATATTACAGAACACCCGGTATAGAATTATAACTTGGAACAGTTTGATGCTAGGATAGGCAAATGTTCTTATATCAGAAAGTAGAGAATGTAGGTCTCGTGTAATTTCTGTTGTTCCGAATTTGCTCTTTTTGAAGAGTCGTACAATTTTCTTTACACATGGGGTTGCTCATTATATTCTTCCATGCGATGGGACAGGCGTATTTTTCTTAATGTTTCGCGAATTTCGTTTCTGCTAGAACGTAATAGGGAGAACCGTGGTTGTATTAATAACGCTTCACAAGTGGATAACGGACGAGATGAAACGAAAAATGTTAGATAAATATTGATAACGCAATTTCGAGTTTTCCTTTGCAATGATTTTTGCTTTATGCTCGCCTCAGCGAATTTACATGTAATATTATACGCGCGCTGCTTCATAAACGATACAATCTCGTAAATTATATAAATCAGGCAGATACGTTTCCAGAGTAGTAATGAATATTACGTCTACTCGAGCGTGTATTTAAAAATGTGATTAAAATGTATCCTTCCTTCGACGTACCAAATTATTTTACGAAAATAAGACAGTCGTGGTGGTAATACAATATAATGGTTGAAACTATACATTGTAAATCCAGTGAACAGGAAAATGAATAATTCTTCCTTGATTCTATTCAAAATGTATAGCTATATTTATATCGCAAGTATTAGATTACATTATATTAAATCGAGATAAAATATGAATTCAATCAACGTATGATTATAAAAAATAAATTCGATGAAAGATGAATCACCTGTAGAACTCGTGAATAATTAGCAGACGTTTCAAAATTGAAATTAGTTCGACCTCATTCAATATACAAGATGATTTTATGGCACTATTATCTGGCAAATGTCTTCTTACTTCAAACAGCATACAAATCATTTTAAATATCCCACTCCACTCTATTTTCTTCGTGAAACTGATACATAAAATAGATTTGACACGGTAGTTGCCTAATTTGTAAATTATAGTGTAGACACGAACTTGCATTACTTTCTCAAATAGTATATAACCAGTTTCAAAACCTATATACAACTTCAATCTAACAGCTTTGTAGAATTATAACACAAAGAAGATTCGAAATTATCCAAATTTTCTTCCTAGTGTACTTCAAACAACCTGCAATAAACTTCACACAGACTTCATCCCACTTACACTAATCGCACAAACACACGAAGAACCTTCTAAATCGAACTCCTCTCATGTACACTTTACACGGCCAACCCAAACCCACGAATCGTCTGTTCAAACAATACCCAACACCTCCAAAGATTCGAAATTATCTAAATTCTCTTGCTAGTACACTTCAAACAATCTGCAACAGACTTCACACAGCACTCCTTTCCACTGACTCTAATCGCATGAACAGATAATGAACCTTCTAAATCGAATTCATCTCATGCACACACTACACGACCAAGATAAACCCTCAAATCGTCTGTTCAAGCAATACCCAACACCTCCAAAGATTCGAAATTATCCAAATTCTCTTGCTAATATATTTCAAACAACCTGCAACAGTTTTCTCACAGCATTCCACCCCACTGACTCTAGTCGCACAAACACACGAAGAACCTTCTAAATCGAACTCCTCTCATGTGCACACTACACGACCAAGGCAAACCCTCAAATCATCTGTTCAAACCATACTCAACACCTTTAAAGATTCGAAATTATTGAAATTCTTTTGCTAGTACACTTCAAACAATCTGTAACAAACTTCACACAGCACTCCAACTCACTGACTCTAATCGCACAAAGGCACAATGAACCTTCTAAATCGAACTCATCCCCACGAATCATCTGTTCAAACAATACCCAACACCTCCAAACCTCGCATTCCTCTCCACCCCATTACCCTCGCTCATTCTACATAGGAAACGCACTCAGTCCAACTCAAAATTCTCGTACCATACAAACTCAAGCCTAACCAAACCTAACCTGGAGCCAAGTCTCTGACACTGCCTTCAGATGCCAGAACTCCACCTATCAGACCAACGATTCCGCGATTCCATTATGCCAGGCATAGTAGAACGGGCCTGGAGGCATCGGCCCTGCGCCGTATTGAAATTTTTGCCAGAGAGAATACGAGTAACGCGTTTCTCCCTTTTGGCGGCCGATAGGGCACCGGAAGGGGTGAAAGAGAGGCGAGCGGTATTTCGATGGCCTGTTGCCGGCACGCCGCACGCCGGTAATATGCAAATAGCGCGGCTGAAGCGCGCCCATACGATGACAGAGGCTCGATGGGGTGGGAGCGAGAAAGGATCGAATGTACGTAACTGTACACGTCGGCTTTGATCAAGTGTAACAGCCCTCCACGCTGGAGTGAACTCGATGAACTTTACGCGTGTAACCGTGGAGCGTGGAAGAATTTCGGTTGTAATTTTCCCGAAAATTTCAAACGGTTACCCTCCCTCTCACGCGTCCCCTCGACCTTCCGCCCCCTTCTCGTTCATCGCACCCGCCATTGCCTCCCCGATAAATTCGTGCATTCGTTGGATACTTTTGGATTTGTATTAATAACCCTGATCCTTGCATTTCTATTTTCTATTACTTTCGTCCTTTTTCCTTTTCCAGGGGTTTGTTTGATGATTTTATATGGGCAAAATTGGAATAATGTCGGAGGTCCGGCGGAATTACGCAGATTCTCGAAATTCTGCATAGTCGAGGTTTTTGGATGGAATGCACAGTATGTTTGTGGCGGATTGAGCTATAGTTCGACCTTCCGAATGGATGTATTTGGTCCTGGGTGAACTGTCGTGGATCTTTATAGGATAGTTTTGGTGGTATACTTTGGTGGATGTTGTGGTTGGTAAGTTCAAAGAGAGGAAAATTATGGGGAAAAAAGGATGAATTTTGTGAGACTAGATTTTTGACTGACGGAAATTTTAATCAGTTTTGAATAGATTTCAGTAGACAGGAAATTATTAAAATGTTAATAAATGTTAAATGTTCATTATTTCATGTTAGATTTCAATTATTGATAATAAGTTTAAAATGTCGTATGAGGATTAACGTCTGCTAATAACTATAATTATTAGAAACAATAATAAGTATATTATAAATATAATAATTGAGAATTATCGAATTCTATTTTATAATAGTAATATGGCGTAATTCATAAAGAATAATTTAATTTATTGTAATGTTAGTACTGCATATGCTAATCTTCTGTCGCAAATATTACATTTATTATATTTTATATATACGTAGGAATTTATTATATAATACATGACATACTCTGATAAATCATGCGTTCAATAATTGAAATATGTACATCAAATTGAAATATTTGAAAGATAATTAGAAGATAAAATTGGAAGATAATTCAACGGTATGTATGATATGTGCAATTCTCTCACTGCTATTACGAACCGTGGTGGTGCTAGTGAGTTATATATACGTGTGTCAAATCGTATTAAAACTGTCATAATCATCAAAAGGTAATTTAAAATTATATTAAAGCTTCCTATGTCTTAATTAATATTGCTTTCCACCAATACTATATATTTGCAATGAATATATTATAATTATTTCACAAATTGTTGAATTATTTTCCAATTTTATTTACACGTTCTCTTCTACACCTCGCGATTGTTTCAAATATTTCAATTTTGCACACACGTATCACTCATTAAAAATTTTAATACAGAACATATAAACGAGCGAACATCTTCCCTAGATGTCATATCAACCCTAACACAGACAACGTTAAAACAACAGTGAAATATTTCTCCAATCGCAGTTCTCTCACACGAAGAAAATGATCTCATTTCTACCACCGTCCACCCCTCGCCGTTTCTTAACCACTCTCCTCGCCCCAGCGAGATCCCTTGAAGTTCGTTTCACTCTTGGAGCAGACCAGGGGGTAGCAAAAAATTCCGAGATAGTTCGGTTAACCGTCGAACTTCCGCCGTAAACTGGATGGTAACAAAGCCGTAATTAAAATAGTTTACAAGCACGATTGTACGGGCAGAGAGTCGAAAAGACGTGTTCGCCCGTAGAATAAGTCGGACAATTGTTCTCTCCAGGTCGCGAAGACCGATCGTGTGCGGTGAGCCGGGCTTTGCTTCTTTCAAAAGCCCACGTTTCTTTTCGGTATCGTTGGCCAGCATCTTCCCTGTCCGGTTAAATGCTCCTAGAACGGGGGTAGCTTTGAAGAATGTTGCCGCGCTACGCTCGGTATGCGGCCAGGGGATCGCGAACCAGGTCACTTCGCCCGTGATCAACTACGCGAAACTCGGTGTAACTTACTTCCACTTCCGGCCAACGTCCACGCAGACGTTTCGAACGTGCGTGCACGTCCCTCGTGCAGCCACGATTACGTTATCGCCTTTGTTTCCATTTTCGAGTGCAACGCTGTGGATGTGGGAGGACGTAAATAATGGGGTAAATAATGGCGGAAAGTGGCTCGTTTTTCTTTGATCATGGGCAGACGATGCTTCTCCAGAGAGATAATGGGAGAAGCTATTATAGGGATCGAATGGTTATTTTTTGGGAGAGGTCTGTTTCGAATTTATCGCCTTGCTGCAAATGGGCATGTTTATGTAGAGATTTCGATTTTAATTGTTAGCCTTTTAATCATTCTTTTTGCATCTTTGTATCGATGTCACTGAATTGTAATGGTGAAAATTGTATTTTTATTTGTTACTGAATTTTAATGGTAAAAATTGTTTAGGGTAACGGTTTGATGTACTGTAGAGATACGAACTTTAGTATGTATGAGTATTATATTGAATGCTTTTGTGATTACATGTCAGTGAAGGAGTAATTGTATAGTGAAGTCATTTTTACTTATAATGAATATTTTGCTAATCATATTGAGATTGAAATCTTTGTAATTTAAAATATTTAAGAAAGGTAACCATCAGCTATTATATAATATTAATTGTTAGAAGGTTTATTATAGTTCAGTCTATTCTACTGAATAGCAATAGACATGTCCTAATTTTATTCTTAGGATTAAGGATTAAGGAATCAAAGCCTGTTTGAGGTAGCTTTGTCCTCAAGTGTAATTGACTTTATATACCCTATTATATATAATACATTTATATTAGACTTGAGAACTGAGAACTCATAGGAGCTCATAAGATCTCAAAGAAAATAGCAAGGCAGACTCCAGAAATTTTGTAAATTTTCGAAATTGAACGAAACCCCATAGCCCATCTTGTATTCCATTACAGATCTCTGATGACACTCTCTTACTTCCATATATTCAATCTTCATACAAATACACCAGCTCGAAATTTTCTTTATTCACTATTACCAACTGCTACTGTCTCTCCACTTTCACCTACTTTCACAAATGCATGCATCTAATCAGTCTCAAAGCTAACTAATTATTGAATTATCAATTTACAATGATCTATTATCCAATTAATTTCCAGTATCAATCTTCAAACTCCTATCTTCCACGTCTAATAAGACAGCCCCGTTAAACTCTTGCCTGAAACCTCGAGTACTGCCCTCGGTACTAATATCGCTGCAGAATCAGAACCTTAAAAAGGTTAAAGAAACAGTTGATCAGCTCATCGAGAGGAAACAAGAAAGTGTTTGGGAAAATCAAACGCGGGGGTGGAAGTATGTATATAGCCGGTGCTGCGAGGGGTTCTTAGCCAAGCATCGACTAAGAGATAGGGAAGCAAACGGAAGAGGGTGAAAGCAGGATCAGAACGGACGCGGAGGACGATCCGGCCTCCGTTAGCAGCATATTGTAATGCGCCGAGAAGTTGGCGAATAAATCGAAGAAGCGTTGAGAGTAAAATTAGATAACAACTCCCGCTCTAGCTGCCGCCGGTAGAGAGCGGCTCTTCTCGAACTTTTAAGGACCATCCTCTTATTCCCCACACCCCATCGCAGCCTCACCTCGCCCCTCTTTTTCTCCTTGGCCGATTCGGCTCACCCTTCTTCGCTTCGGCCCGTGCTCTTCCGCGGGGCTGGTCCGCGAGCCGATCCCCCTGGCTAGTCGCCCCGAGGACGACAAGGGTCTTACCTTCACCCATTCATTTATCTGAAGTTTACATTATTAGGCGTTACTGCGTTTCAACATTTGTCCGTTTCGGAAGAATGAATTGCCTTGGATGAAGAAGAAACCTCCCCTGCCTGTTGGATATTTTCCTTCGCGTCCGCTTTCTTTCGCATCGACGCCCCTTCAGTCCGGGTGCCTTCTGGTTCGAGATCTCAGGACTCTACGTGGTATTTGTCAAAGATGGTCGGCTTTCGCTGTTAGCCCTTTGCACTCGACGACCTTTGGCTAGAGAAGAGTAGAAATTCAAAGATTCTCTACTGAAAAACTGACGATACTTTTTTGAGCAGTAAATAAAGAATTGTAGAATTATTCGATTTTGATACCTCGTACACTGTTACAGTAAAACTGACGATACTTTTTTGAGCAGTAAATAAAGAATTGTAGAATTATTCGATTTCGATACCTCGTACACTGTTACAGTGCATTAAATATGATATATTAATTAATATCGATCTTCCAAATTTTATGAAATGGCGACTGAAGCTCACCTCTCGAGTGCAAAGGGTTAATAGTGATAGATACGAGAATGTCGAAGAATTATTTTTAATAATTAGCGTGAGATTTATCGTATAAAGAATCCCCAATTTGTAGGAGTCCAACAATTTCTTGGGATTATTCTGGTTAAATTCTTCTTGGGTAAACGTTTGCAAGTTTGATAAGTAATGACACTTCTTTAATAAGAAAAACAGATTTGTTTAAGGGGGTATTGTTGTAATCCGGCCTATAAAATTCGAATTTTTGAGGATTTTTGGCATGCATATTTGGCACATATTGGCATGCAGTTTTCGTACTCAGATTTATTTATATAGGGTGTCACAAAATTCACGAAAGATTTGAATTTTGTGCCATTTGTGCGGTAATGTGTTACCAACGATAAAAGAAAGTTCTGCGTGATAGCTGATAGCTCATTGTTATTAAAAATGACGTGTTACCAACCAATTCTGCAACTATTTACTACCCAATCAAAAGAATACCATTCATCCAGAAGCTTCTGGATAGCAAAAATTTCTTCTCGGGAAGAAACAAAACTACAAATCTCACTGAATTTATTTACAAAACAACTTTACTCAATTTCCAATCTTTATAGATGATCAAATATAAGCTCACACCAATATAGATGTATCAGAGTCTCCATAATGGCGTCCAAAGGGCTAAATTTAACACACTAAATGTCATGGGGATGACCGGCACGTCCAGATTGATAGAAATATATATAATTTAAACAAATGCCAATATTTAGAAATTTTTATGATTGCCATCGTTAATTCAATGATGACCCCGTCGCAATTAACATGTCAAACATAGTTATACATTGTAACTTATCTATTGCAGATAATATTTCAACATCATATGTATCGCATGGTAGAAAATTCATCGGGCAATCCCTGTAAAACTGGCGTGGCATTCAACGCGTTGAAATACTCCAATAATGTATACCACCATGAATCGAACGATTATTTATCAACGTCGCATAACAGCGACTGGCAAAGGCGTTATCAAACCCCTAGCAACACCTACTCGCCCATCGAAAGCTCGGAGCGCGAATTGCAAGCCGGCCTTCAATTTCCTCGTCGCGTGATTAAATTAATCCAGCAGGGAAACCGCGTCAACAATCGCGGTGGTCATCGACAGAAGATGCGCCGTTTAACGACGTTTCTTATGACCGGGGTGAAGCTGCAACGACCGTACGGAGGAGAGGAGAGATAAAACAAGACGGGGCCAAGGCGAGAGAGCAGCCGGCTGCGTGGAACAGGAGCGGATCAAACGAGCTATTAGACCCGTGTTACGGCAACCTTCGAAGCTGCGGACTAACCCTCGTCTGCTGGACCGTGTGTCGCCTCTGGGCCCCCGGGGAAGCAACGGTCTGACTATTACATTCCACCATTCACTGCCTGCAGCGTAACAATCATAAATCTTCACGCAGAGCCATCCCACGGTTACTTCGACTCTCCGTCCCCGATCCTGTCACCTTGTCGAGGTAAATACCCTGCTCCTTAATCTTGTCGCTGCACCGAGCCTGGCTGTCACGCGTCTCTCTTCGTTGCGGTGTGTGTGCGTCCCAGGATGTATAACGGCCGCCTTAAGATGCCACCGGTCGTAACAATATGTGTTACAAGCCAATATAGGCTGACAAGTCGTATTACCCCGTGACATCTCCTCGCGAGAGTCGCTGTTTGATCCAGCCCCGATGGGAAATTTCATGTGCGAAATTACTTTATCAAAGTTTGCTTTTCAGTCATTCGAACCGGCTCCGATTCGTAGGCTTCTTCTAGGTGCAGAGTGGCAAGTGTTGCTTGGGGAATCTGGGATCGATTCCTGGTGATTTCGATGTGGTCTGGGTGAACCGAGTTGCGCGAGTAAATCTTCGTTAGCTCGCGTTTGATCGGATGTCTGTCTTCTAACAGTGTTTTATGGATGCTTGAACATTTCTATGCGAAGTTGCAATAGTCTTTCTTGAACCCCAATCACGGGATCTGTCAAATAAATGCATAGAGAAGAGGTACCTCGATACTTAATTCTCCAACATCTCTTCGTGATATACGCGGATCCCAGTTTGGAGGCTTGAGTTATGAGCACTGAATTCTGAACTTTGATTTCTGATTTCAACCTGAATATTTCTATGTGAAATTGCAGTAGTCTGTTTCTTGAACCTCAGTCGCGTCAATTGTCAGACAAATGCATAGAGAATAGATGTCTCCATACTTAATTCTCAAACATCTCGTCATGGAATTAGTACACGCATCTCATTTCGAAGATTTGAGTTGCGAATATTGAATCGTGTACTTTGATTTCTGATTTCAACCTTAATATTTTTATGTGAAGTTGCAATAGTCTATTTCTTGAACTCCATCCGCGTGATCTGTCAGTCAAGTGCATAGAGAAATGATGTCTCGATACTTAACTCTCAAACGTCCCTTCATAATACTAATACACGAATCCCAGTGTATTGAATGAAAATTGACAATTAATGCATTTTAAAAATAACTGCTAATTAGAAGATACTTTGTAATAGAAAGTGCCCTATTGAACAATTAATAATTCTTATTAGAACATCGATTAAAGAATATTACAACAAATCTTGCATCTAGCGGTGCACTCCCATAGCGTCCTGAGCGAAACATGTGATTTCGACGTGTTAGTCGAAGAGTTAACCCCTAAATATATCCCACATTATTGATTAGTTGCTTGTATTTCTGCATTATTTGGTAGATAATGATCGTGTTATATTAATCGGGTATAATCCTACGCTGCCAGTTTGGATGTGTATTGATATTTTAATTTTGATTTTTAATTTCAGAGTTCTTCGCTGTTTACTAGTTACCTAATCTCCTTGAATCCTGGAGCTCTATTAACTCTACCAGGAGTATTCCTCGCTGTCTACTTTTAATAGCACGCACTTCCTCTAACCATCAGATCCCCCAATTCAGGTCTGCGTAAGCTAAGCTCCTGAGCTTAGGGAACTACCCCTACTCCACTTGCAGCATTTCGACGCACAGTCAATTTTCGTTTGTTTCTTGGCAGATGTATGGTATCAGTGAGAGCATATAGTGTTGGATATTAGCATTAGCCTCTTTCTAATCTGTCCCTGTCTCTCACAATCGACGACTGTGGCAGGAGACTAAACGGTGCACGAAGTCTCTCGCGAGGGACTCCTAATAAGCCTGTCCTAATCATATTCGTCCTCAGAACCTAACTGGCTGTCAACTTCTCAGCAATAAGCTTAAATTCCCAATACCTAATTCTCAAGTAGCTCGTTGTATAAATAATAAATAATTAATTGAATTTAATTCTAAATAATTACAAATTTTAATCAAAAACCTATACAAATTGAAATGATTATAGCAATTCCATAGGTTCTGATCCCTTCATTATGGTAATCTCGTAAAAATTCTGAACCCCAATTTTGTCATTCATGGAATCACCTGTTCCATCAGTCATCAGCATGTTGCAGCAGTGTTTTCTAGAAATTTAAAGATTTCAACGCAGAAATCATCTGGGACATCTCCGAGTCTCCATCATCGTCACACTGCCTACCCGGGATCATCCCCTCCTTCGAAGTGCAATCGACGAAACCACGGGATATCCGGTAAATTGGCAGGAAAAAATGATGTGCCCGATAGCGAATTCCCAAACGGCTGGTCGTAGAGCTAATTATGTTCGGAGTGACGAGATCAAATAGGAGGCTGGAGAGACAGTTCTGTATGTAGAAATGGACACGCGAGACTGCGTGGTGGAGAACGGTGGGTGGCGGTTTAGCGGGTGGAGTGAAGGGTGTAACCGGGGAACGGGAAGCACGGCGGTTTGCGGAAAACCGCAGGCAGGCTGAACCCGACGGATCTGGAATAATCATTTGCAGCCTGAATGCATTACCTGTGCAATTTATTTCGGTTTGTTTCGGTTTTGTTTCCATGATTTAGTCGGGTCGTTTAGCGTTCGGTCGACACGGTCGCGCGACAAGCGCGGAGGGGCGGGCGGGTTGGGAAAAGTTAGAAGAGATAAAGAGCACGGGACTAGGGGGTGGGTCGGGTGGCGGTTATGTTTCGTAGGACGCACACCGATCTACCGTGTGCTCCTCTTTTCTTCGTCCCATTCCACCGCTTCGCTCGCCAATGCGTTCGTTCTCCCGTTTCGATCTCGTTCCCTCTTTCAGCTTCGATCAGCGTTCCCTCCCTTTTTCGCCGACCCTCCGTTCCTCTCGTGCCTCTTCGTCGAACCGCCAACCCTGTTGTACAGGCGTGTTTCAGCCGACCGTCTATTGATTCCTGACGCGAGAGTAATGTTCTTCTATTAATGATCATGTCCTGAATAAATCACTCGATTAAATGGGTTCGTTGTTCGTGTGCACTCGTCGTTGGACCAGCGTCATCCCCCGTTCGAGAATAAGCGCAAACAAATTGACAGTGACCAGCGGTGGTTATACGTGCCTTTGTAATGCGCTCGCCGCGCTAAAAGGTGATTCCTTCCGCGTTTATTTCATCCGTGTCATCGTCATTAGGCTTTTATGGACCGATGTGCAAATCGATTTAAATCCATGGTCCAGGGAATTTTATAAGGACGCATTTTGCATTTCTCCAATAGACGCCGATATTCGTAATGGAACCTTTTGTATTACGTTTAACGGTAGTTATGCAAGTGGTATAAGTCGATGATTTAAAAGACACGGTTTTGCAGCTCGTTTCACGTTGAATTTACGTATTTTCATTGGGATAAGGCGGAACCGTTTTTGATAAAATGGTGAAAAATTTAATGTTTCATTTCTGAAATTAATTTTCGTAATTAACCCTTTGCACTCGGCCATCTTTTCGTTGCAGGAACATAGTAATTCCAAGACTTTCTGTCATAAAGTCGACGATATTTTTAAGACGGTAAATAAGAAGTGCAAATTAAAAATAAAATGTAGAATTATTTTATCTCGATATTCCACGCGCCGTAGGGTAATTTGAAATTCCAGATATTAATTAATAATGATCTTTGGAATCTGATGAAGTCGCCTCTCGAGTGCAAAGGGTTAACACTATGCCGTTCGCACATTTAATCGGGATTCTTTTGTTTGGCGCCAGTAGGACTGATTTATCATTTGTCCATGATGCCAACATGGTGTCACAGACATTTGCCCGATAGTTTTCGCGTGATACCAACGTGGTGACACCGGACAGTATAGTGTCAATAATGTTGAAATATATTCAATTCATACTTCGCGCCTTAGACAGTCACAACGTGTTGTCAACCCTCGAAACTAACTATACGTTATATCGTGAATGTTGGTGGGTCTTGCAAGGAAAGTGCAAGTCTCAGAAAATATATCAGAAGTCAAGAAAATATATCGTTATAAGGGTAACTATTCAATATTTTTCGAAATATTTATGATTAGAATTTTATTTGAATTAAAGCCTTAATTACAGATTTATTTCGAATATTTATCAAGTGCTGTTGTAGCCTAATGGTGATATCCTAAAATTCCCACGCTGGTGGCAATTTTCAGATGTTGTCGTTAGGCTACAATGCTACTTGTTAACTATCGATAACTATTGGGAAGAAATCTCTAGTTAAGAATAATAGTTCAGATTACTATTGAATAGTTGTCCTTATAATTTTTGTATGACTAAATCTACAAATCTTCAAAGTTTCGAATAAATCTACGACCTGAAGGTCTTGCACTCTCCTTGTTAGTGAATACGTTGTACAGTACCCACGTACAGTAAAACTTTAATAAATATCCATATCAATCGTTATGAATACACGATTATATTATTAAAAAGACATTTCAACTTCCATCTCCTCATATTATATTAACAAATAAATTTAAATATCTATTTTTCTATTAATCATCTGGATATATACCTTCCAGCAATTTTGTATTTTACTTTCGGATGATCGATTACTATACGAAAATATTTCAAGTATAATCGGACCTTTGGAAACTTTTCACGTTCCAGAGGAAGCATCGCAATTCCAAAAATATTTATATCATAAGGATACGCGTCTTCGTAAATTATTTAATTGACTATGGCGAAAGGAAGAGTCTTCTATCAACGCGTGGCACAATAATTTATCCGACACCTTGGAAAACGCGCATCTCCGAGCAAATAAGTTAATGAAATGCACACCACGGTACAAATAGGTATTCGAATTAACAAATTCCATAAAACAGAGTATTACGTTATGTTTACCACTGTAGCTTTAAATACACAAGCAGGATGGTAACAGAAGTAGAGGAGAGAGCGTGCAATAACGACCCTGTAAAGTGTACTGCAGTATCATGGTGTATAATTCTCTTTAGTCTCTGGTTAGTACACTTTACTATACCGTACTGTAATTTATCCTGCAGACGAAGATTTCGCTCTGTTCTAGTAAAGTCCGCGTCCACCACTAACACACATGAACCCGCGTTACTGAGCAACTGAATCTCGATTGTTTCCCATGAAATCTCCCCTTCTCGTTGTAATATTTACGGCATTTAGCCCTCCTATCTCAGGCTCGATTTTCACGGATCGTTGTGAATTAATAATTAAACTCGCGTTATGCTTGACTACGTAATTTAGCGCGTTATGAAAGGCAAGTAGCTATTCGTTGTGCCTCAATTCCCGTTGAAATTCGAAGCTGCCAATTTTTTTAACTGTTTTGACAATTCCACGCTCTATTTGCATGTATTTATTATTTTTTCTTTCATTGTGAAAAATTCGCTAAGAATTTTTAATCCTGATGTATATACATTATTTTGGATACAGCTTTATGGAAATACCAGTATACGTGAATTTTTGCTATTATTATACAATAATTGAATACGTGTATTTGTTTTTTATTGGCGATTTAAATTTGTGAAATTTGTAGGAAATTTTGGGAATAAGTTTTGAGTGATAGAATTATCGAAATGAGTATTTTCGACTTTAAACATTTCTGAAGAAATATTTAAATGTCTCATAAGTATTATAGATAATTTTATCAAGAAATGAAGTTTGTATACTGCGACTGATACACATGGTAAAGCATTCGTTGAGCAGGCCACATTTTACATCCAGGACTTTAAATTTTATCTATCACCGAATAATAATTATTACAATTTCTAAAAATTGTGATATATCCAAAAACTCAGTGACTCACTCAGCGATACTTTGTAATCTCAAAATGTTCCCCAAATATTTAGTAATTTTTAGCGTTTTGGCACCCACGAAGGGCCAATTGCACAGGAAGAAGAAAATAAAAATAAGAAAGATGTAACCCCGAATTAATCACGAGAAAGGAAATTTGTTCCGAGAAGAATAAGGCGTTAAACGCCCTATTCCCTTTAGGCAGCTTGATTTTGATTCGTTTTAACAGGAACGGAGGGCGGAAAAGCGATGGAAAAGGAGGGAAAACAAACGCACGCACAGTTGGCTCACTTTTACGCGTCTGAGAAGCCTCGGATGCAGTTCGCAATTGGAATTGGCGTCTCACGAGACGTCGCGGAAATGAGACTGCATTGAGACAAATGGCACGGGAACGATGAATCATCGTACGTCAAAAGCATGAAGCGAAGCCACCATTTTGCAGCCGCATCGCTGAACTCCGCGGAACACAGCCCGCGGTACATAAAGAAACGCTTTCTCTCTCTCCGCTTTTTCTGTCTTCTCATTGACGAACTGAACTTCCACGGTATGATATCTTTGCAGAGCGAGCCTGGTGGCGTGATTGGAAAGGGCAGATTACAAATCATTGCCGTTACGAGAGCTGCGGCTCGATAAAGAGAGAGAGGGAAAGGGGGAGAGAGAGGAACACAGACAAACTCTTCAGCTTGTTCTTCAACGAGACTTGTTTTTCACCAAGAATATTAGCATCGATACGAAACGATTCAAGTTTCGTCGGGGATACTGTCGCGAGGGTGGAACGTTGCATTATGGGGGACAATCTATAAAAAATATGTGTATGTGTCGAGGAAATTTCTGTGTTTTAATTGCTGGAATAACTGAACTGTATTATTCCTTTTCCTGCGTTTAATTTTATTTATATTTGGGATATTAGTATTTTATTTGATTTCAATTTATATTTGGAATGATATTTAATTTTTACTAATACTTGGAATATTCAATATGTTATTTTAAGGGATGATACTGATTTTTATTTATATTTCGAATACTTGGTACGTAATCTAATTTTAATTTTTAATGGGGATGGTACTTCATTTTTATTTATTTTAGGGATTTTATTTAAAATTGATAGAAGAAAACGTTTTCATATATATATGTATATATAATATATGAAAAAAAAAGAAAAATACGTAAAACAATTTCTGGAAGAGTTATACTACTATAAAATAACAAAGTGTCATTTCTGTATGGATGATAAAGTTGAATTTATATTTGGAAAATGACAGTTTTTACTTTATATTTGGAATACTTGGCAGGTAATTTAATTTTAATTTATAATAGGGATGGTACTTCATTTTTATTTATTTTAGGGATTTTATGTAGAATTGATACAAGAAAATGTTTTCATATATAAAAAAAAAAGAAAAATATATAAAATAATTTCTGGAAATTGTATGTCAAGGGTTATACTACTATAAAGTAATTACTTCTGCATGTATATGTGTAAAGGTATAACAAAGTGTCATTTCTGTATGGATGATAAAGTTGAATTTATATTTGGAAAATGACAGTTTTTACTTTTTATGTTATTACGAAACTATTATTGAATAGAAGTAGTATTACAAAGTTATTAAGAGTACCAGGTAATATTATCAATATTATTACATTGCACATTACACGTAAACCAATTTTCAGAAGTGGATTCGAAATAACAGGAAACGTTTTACTTTTATCGAAAATGTCTGTTAACCTGAAAATTATAACAAACATACAACGTTCTGTTTGAAAGAATTATCGTCAATACTTCTTCGCTCTAAGTAACACGAGTCAGTCACGAGTCAGGCCAGATCAGTTAGTAGGGTAAATTTATACTATCTCGAAAAATCTAACCAGAAATATCCTCTGCTATTTCAAGTCGACTCCAATAATTATAATAGCAATTATTTATTAAAAGAAAAATATTCTAGCATTTATTCCTTACTGTTTTGCAACTATAATTTCAATCGGTATGGCACGGTGGATCGATGTGCAATGAGAATGTTTGAAATATGTAATATCTGAATATTTAGTTCATGATACCAACCTTTTATTCTTTATATCGTCTAATAAGAAACATAATGTACTTTTCGTGTACTACAAAATTTTAGTCATTAGTTTATCTGTGTCACTAGAATTTTGGAAGTATATAAATTCTCGAGTGAAATATGTAATATATTTTTCACGTGTTACAGAATCTCGATAATTAGTTTGCATTAGAATCTTTTAAATATAGATTACCTAACTATTTATCCTCGGGAATTATTCTTTCCTTAATTATCTGTTAATTGCTATTTTACAATTATTATCTAAAATTATTTCCTTAATTTCATATATATATTTCTTTTTCTCATAAAATTTTACAATCGTATTTTTACCGTATTACAAACTTCTGTTACAAAAGACGGTACAAATATTTCACAATTACACCGTGATAAATGAAAAATCGATTGAAACCAATTTCAATCAAAGTCAAAATGAAAATCTCATTACTAGCTGGCTATCCGATTCTGCAAAAGCGGCAAAACACATTCCTCAAATTTCAAAGCCAAAAGGACACAAGCCACTAGATGGAAACCATCATTCTCATTTAAATAGCCACTCGACAGTGCGCGCAAGGACGAGTAATCGGTCAAAATGCTGAATGCTAATTACCAGCGAGCGAGCGAGGTAAACATGTAAGAAACGTGACTCGATTCTCTTTTCCGATACGCGAGATAAGAAATCGAAGGGAAACGGGAAACGAACGGGACTGGGAAGAACGTAGCACGCCTGATCACACGGATCAGGGACGTGTGTTCGTGCGGCACTTCCAGTTAACTAGTTGCCACACTCGAGGACTGTAGACCTGTGAGGGTGGAAGATCGGCTGGCCGGGGGTGCGGGAAGGTCGAAGCATTTTCCAATTAGCGTTAAACAAATATCCGCGCGATGTAAACGTCTTTCGCGCTCGTAACGGGAGGCAATATCCAGCTAGACTAGCGGTTCGGGCAGAAACGAGAAAACAGGGGTGGTTGTCGGTGAGAGAAGCGGAAGAGTGGAAGGAAGATGAAAGTAGACTAGGAGGAGAGGGTTGTAGGCAGGGAAACGTGCACGTCGAAGAATAAGAAAAGGTGGTGGAGAAGGAAAAAGGCGAAAGGGAGGTCGGATAGGGCGGAGAGACGAGGCAAGGAGTAGAGGTACACGGGGTCTGAGGCTGGAACTGATGAACGCGGAAGAACTGAGTGGAATTTCGCATTTAATCAGGAGAGCAACGAGACCCGGGCTAGCTCGCGGAGGGATAAGGAGAAGCGGAAAAGCGGCGAGGATAAAGCGTGGAAAGCGCTAAATGGTATCTGAACTGGTTCCTTTCTGACGGGTACGGGGCGAACAGCCATTTGGTCGGTGAGTCGGGAAGATGGTGAGGCTGACGAGGGGGTGGCGATAGGGGTGGCCTGTGCCGTGGCGGTGGGTGCTTTTAATCTTTCGCTCGTGCGAGGATGCGCCCATTACTGCAAATTAAACTCCCTCGGGAGCCTCCGGCGTGTGACTGCCGCTAGTGCTACGGTAATCTGTCCACGAAGAGCGCGTGTATACGTACGGGGGCTCCGTGTCTGGTGAAAAACGGTCGTGGAACCAGATGCCCGTCGTCCTGGATACAGGATTTATGGCTGTCGCGCTGCGACACGCTGCGATCTTTACCGGAAGTGATCAACTTAGCGCCAAGATAGAACTACGTGACCCGATATTTATCGATGACACTA
Organism: Eufriesea mexicana; assembly: GCF_001483705.2. Taxonomy (NCBI): domain Eukaryota; kingdom Metazoa; phylum Arthropoda; class Insecta; order Hymenoptera; family Apidae; genus Eufriesea; species Eufriesea mexicana. The sequence continues at coordinate 1,274,435 of NW_016913313.1, read as the reverse complement.
ACCGTTACTTATTCCGCGTTACAACCCCTCTCGGCCACAATTTCGTTATGCCTATCGTTTCGTGCGTTCGAAGAATCGGTCGGACGAGAACACGGCTCTGCGGGATGATCGATAATTTTATCGAGTAAGGGGAGAGATTGAGGGATTTATACGGAAGTGATTTAAAATTATACTCTTCTACTATTTTATTCTTTTATACATAGAAAATGAAAATTGTTTCGATGCTACTTTTAAATTTCAGGGAGTTTATTTATGAACTTCTCTTAGAGATTAAAGCTTTGGTAGATAGCTGTAAGTATATAGATGAGTGTTATTAAATATGGTAAATATCGCGAGCTTGATAATTTTTAAAATAGGAGATTTAAGGATCTGCAAGTTTCGTACTGTGTACGTTATTTGCAATAATTATTTTATATGGGTATTGTAAATTGTATATAAGATTTTTTTAGGATAATTGTCTACACGATATTGTGTATGGGATTTTTTATATAGGTATTGTAAATTGTATATAGGATATTTCTATAGGATTTTTTTAGGATAATTGACTATAGGATATTGTGTATAGGATATTTTATATAGGTATTGTAAATTGTATATAGGATATTTGTATAGGATTTTTTAGGATAATTGTCTATAGGATTTTGCCTATAGGATATTTTATATAAGTATTGTAAATTTAAATAATTATCATGCATAATTAATTTCCAAAGCTTGACTAATATATTAAAATTTCTGTATTTCTTTTGAGATATGAAGCTTAGTGATATTTTCATTAATTTAGAGTAGGGTTATATATTTTTCTTCAGTTTTCACTTAATTTAAACGAAATATCAATTTCATTTCAACTTCCTCAAACCTTTGTTAGTTATACGAACACACTTTCTCTTACCAAGTATAAATATATTTGCAGATAAAATTGGATGTATAATTGACATATACAAATAATAATACAATATGAAGGTACTTATAGTGTTATTGTTAGGCTGATTTCTCTTTGTCTCTTACTACTAACAGTCTAATTCAAAGATTTATGATATTTTTCGTCATATGCTTCTAATAAATATTAAAATGCATTGTGTCAAATAGTATAACAACTCTATTTAAGAATTAAATTTATTTATATCATTTATACCATATTTACTTGAATAAATTACGTTTAAAAAATTTTCGATCGAGGAACTTATTCAATTTTTTCATATAACAGAGCAAACTTTTAATCGAGTATTAGAACACGACGGAAGTAAATTTTTCCATTTATTTGTGGATGAAGATTCAGTTATTTTGGGAGCATTTCTATTGAAATAGTAGCTGGAAGAAAAGTGCCTGAGATATTGAAATAAAACCACAGTTGTTTGCTGACGCTGACCCTATACACGCGAGATCCTCAAATTCAAGCACCCTCTATATCATGTGTTATCACGAAAGGTTACGTGAGTTAAAGAAATAAAAACGGTGATGAGCTACTTTACACAAAGGTAATCCCTTTCTTTGTACGTTTTCATTGTCCCTCGTGAAAATAAGTGGAAGCGTGTAATCGAAAATTTTATTACTCTTCGCAAATGCGCCCTTGCTACTTCCTGAAATTTTACATTCCTGCATTCGTCGAGTATTCAATATTTCGATAATTTCTAATCTTTTATCTCGTTAATGCTGAAAAATTGTTTGATCATTGACATACATCCTGTCTTCGTATTTATTACAATACAGTGTTCATAAATATATATATCTGGAAAATTGGAAACTTGTTGTCTGCTATGGAATAAATTATAGTTAATTAAAAACATGCAATCATTCTTTGTTTTACGAAGAATGGGGAAACATTGACTTCAAAAATGTCCTAAAAATCTTCACTTACGAAACAACTATTATAATCAAAAATGACAATTGCATGGTCATCTTCCAGCCACACAATTTTTGTTAAAAGCAAGCTCTTCCACATATCTAAAAATGATGATAGAACACAAAGATATTCAAATTGACCGAAATTATTATCTCCCCCCTATGTATGTAGGATCGTGTTGGTGGGAATCGACTGGGCAAGACAATCAAAATTTCATCCAACCCACTATACACCAGTCATTTAAAGAAAAGATCATCGTGATCGGAATCACATCCCCTAATAACAGAATCCACAAAATTAAAACCCTTCTCACTGCACTCGGAGCTTCCTCGAAACCACTCTACGTGAAACATTTGAAAGCCACGAAATCTGACTGTTGCCTGCACTCGAATCTCCATCGGACCAACCACGTGGACAGTCCCTAGGAGGATGCCCGATCCCCGTATCGGGAAAGAAGCTGTTACTGGCGTTAAACGCAGGAGGGCGCCGTGAAGGCCGGGAGTTTGATGAGCGAGCCGCGGCGCTTCCGGCGAGGGTGCCCCATGCGCTGGCGTATGGTTTCCTTTGCAGGCTGCTTTCAATCGGTCGTTCTTTTTTCCCCGCTCCTGATAGCCGCGCCGGTTGAGCCGGTAGTTCTAATTGAATATCAGGCGAAATGTAATTACGGTTGGAATTCATGCTTCGTCGGAGCAAATAATTTGCCATGGCGTGGAACACAGCGGAATGGTAACGAGGGAGATAGGATGAAGGGTGTGCCGAGGGAGGCGCAGTGCGGCGGGCCGCGCAGCCGGAAGAGCCCGATGCGTTATCAAAACTTTGATAATCCAATCGATTACCAATGCAATAATTGGTGGCCGAGCCGACGGAAGGGGGCGGGCTGGGGGATTTCCGGTCATACTCGGATTCGATTCGAGGTAGAAGCGAGTTAAGCGGTGTGGGTGGATGTTCTCATGTGTCGGGGTCGATGGTGCGTCCTGGTTAGGAGTTGGGGGCGCGAGGTACCATTGTAAATTAACGATAAACGAACTGCCGCTCATCAAAGAGCCCCTACGCTCGTAATATCTGTCCGGCTAATCCATTTACCGACAACGGTAATTTTGTCCTGTCACCGCTGCGACCCTTCAGCCCTCCGCTTTTCCATGATGCATCCTGATGTCCGACTCCGCGGTATCGGCAACCACCTGGTCCAGCACGCATTTCGATACTCTTCTTGCTCGTGCTTCGTCTTTTCCTCAGATTTACAGAGGTTTCTTGGAGACTCTGTGGTCATTGACTTCCTTTACCCGGTCACCCTTTGTTTATCATGGTTCGTCATTAACACTAGGTTTACGGACGTTATCTGTATACCTATTTCCAAGGGCACCTGTGAAATTGACAGGTAAAGGAAACCACGTGCCTTTTTCTTTAACGATTAGTTTAATTTAAAAACAATTATGTATTATATTTGTGGTAGTGGTTGTCATAGAATGTGTGGTATGAGTGTGAGGAATGTTTGTGTGGAAGAATGTGTGTGTGACGAGTATGACAGAGAGTCGCGAATAACAATCGGTAGGTGAATGACAGTCATTACAAATAGACGTTTTGTGTGAGAGTGTCCTCGAGATATTATATCGCAGTTAGAAGCGAATTTATTTTACGAGTTCTAGCTATAATTAATGTTGTGCTGCTATTGTGTTCAATAAATATTCTTACCAGTTTAACCATTTGCTCACAGTATTAATATAAGTCTTAATATAAGTTAACTAAATCTGTTACCATCGTATAATTGGAGCAACCCTTCCGTCAAACTGACGGGTTTCGTGGATCTACTATTAACCTTTTCACTCCTGAATTACGAAGAGAGTAGGAAACGCCTGTCTCGAATTAATTCTATCTTTGGATTTTACTTTTACTTTTATTCTACTGGACTTTTATATACTTTCATGCATTCATTCCCCTTTATTCTAATTGTCAAATTGATTTGTCGATTCGTTTTCGTTTGTTACGATCACCCAAAAATTCCTCAGTCAATTATTTTCCATGCTCACTTGCATGATGCTATGCACACTAAATCCTTAAGAACATATTTCTGTACATCGAATTGTTCTTCGTGAAGAACAATTTTCAACAAAATGGTAAAGTTTCATTCGCACACGCCTAAGCACGTATTGCCTTTCATACTAGCTAGGAATTGTTGGGACGGAAGAAGTGGCGAGGAACCGGTAAGCAGCTAATTTTGCTATATTTCCGCTTCCTCGGTTTCCGAACCCCGATTTTCGATAATCGGATTCTCCATCAAAATCCGTCGTGGGGTACTGCGAGGGACGAGAACGTCAGCATTCATGAAATTACCGATGTTTGAGAGGAAGTTAGATTTCATAAATTCATAACAGACGATCTAACAGCTTGTCAGGGTATTAAGACGTTGCTAATAATTTCCCTACCTTTATATTTTACATCTGTGACCATTTTAACTAATAAATCGATCAGTTTTATTATCGTATTAAAATTTATTTATCATTCGTGTGTAGAATTGTATTCCATTGTTAAATGTCTCTATCAAAGCTGCCTAACTCTTTTGCGAATGCTTGCTGGTTATACTCCATCATATCCTAGCATCAATTCCAGAAATAAATATGCATTACTTCGATTGCTCTCTTTACTTTAACCCTTTGCATTACTATAACGAGTCTAACTCGGCTTGAGCTTTTCATGCCAAACTGCACAATGACGAGCTACACTTCTCATGCGACTAAAATTATACTTAATCTGCTGCAACATGCACAAAACATATAAATCAGAAAATCAAATATGTTACTTTCCTCGTAACTCTCTATATATAGTAGCTAAATAAAGTTAAATACTTCCTCAGTAGCGTACAATTTTTCGAAATTAAGTCACCACGAAATATGTCATTAAATTTATATTAAAATTTTAGAGGAAGATAATAAAAATCAATAACGCGCGTTATATAATTAAAAAAATTAATAATATTTATATACGATACTTAAAATTAATTTTGCAATAGCACATGTTTCTTCAGAATTAAAATAATTCACAAAATACTTAAATCATGAAATGAATCATGGCACTTTCTTCACAATTATTTATATACAGTGGCTATCTCAAATGAATTAATTCCATTTTCAATGTAATTGATATAGAATATAGAAATAACGATATGAAAGAAACTTTAATTCTCTTGGGTCGAGATAGAAAATCTCGTAGAAAAGTTTTTGGTTGAAGAACCTGAGAGATTTTGGAAGGACGGAATTTTCAAGTTGCCTGAAAGATGAAGAAAGGTAGTAGAACAGAATGACACCTATATAATTTTGCAAATATATACTAAAATTTAAATCTCCTGCTTTTCAATTTTCCTTCAAAATCGGCACAAACTTTCGGGATAATCCAATAATTATTTATAAAGGAATCATATATATAATGCATAATATATGTAATACAATATATCTAATATGTATAAAGAATTAAATTCTTTTATCAGTAGAATACTACATCTTCAAAAATTAAATCAGCGTTTACGACCCAATAATTATTTATAAAAGAATTATATATAAAATATAATATATAAAAGAATTAAATTCTTCTCCAGTAGAATACACGTCTTCAGAAATTAAATCACCCTTTACAAACCCAATAATTATTTATAAAAGAATTATATATGAAATATATAGTGTATACTATATATAATGTATATAATATAAAAATGAATTAAATTCTTTCTCAGTGGAATACTACGTCTTCAAAAATTAAATCACCGTTTACAACCCAATAACTATTTATAAAATAATTATATATAAAATATATAATTAATGGTGGTTGTAGATGAAGTTGTGGATAGAAATGGACACCAATTTCTTCTACGTTTCTTAACAGTGAACACATTAGTATATTTGCATGAAAATATTTAAATAATACATATAATATAATGTGTATAATATATAAAAAAATTCTTTCTCAGTAGAATACTACGTCTTCAAAAATTAAATCACCGTTTACATACAATAGCTCCCCGCGATATAATAAAATTCTTCGAAATTCCATATAAAAACCATAACTCAAGAAATTACCGATCTTTCTCATCACTCCTCTGTGACGAACTACCTCCATCTTCAAATTCTTCCTCCTATCCGATACCCTCTGGATCACTCGATATTCTAATACGCGTATGCAGCAAAGGTCGGACAGAAAGCGTAACGAAGCGGAAAAATGATTCAAACATCCATGAACCGCTTTGAAAGCACGGTTTCCACACGTATCATTCGAGCGACTTGTCCTATTGCCTGAATCGCAGAAGCTTCCAATTTGCTGCTATTAATCATGCCCCGATCGACGATATCCACGCTGTACTCGAAGGGACAGCTTCGTCCAGCAGTATTCATGCCTAACAGCCAATCGAACATCAAAGCTCCTGGAACGTTTGATGTTTCTCATCTTCTTACCCAATTGTGCGGTACGAAAATCCCGGCTTGGCTCGGCGTTGCAAGAATTCCGCTCCGAAACGGAAGCTCGCGTGACATTCGAATTATTAGCCCGGGCTTAACAACCTATTTTCCGGCCCGATAATGGGAAACGCGAGGCGAACGTTTCTGTTCACGGTAAGATGTTTATTATGCTATTTCCCTTGAAAAAATATTACGCTATTTGCACGAAATTTAGCTTCGCCCTCTGGCACATCCAACCCCGTTCCTTTCGCCGAACGTTTAATTTCTGTTGCTTCGTGAGCTGTTTATGAGCTTCGGTTAACTCTGGTCGGAGTTATTATCGGGTATTTAAAGTATTTCAGGTTTTACTCGTTTCTTCGGCTTCGTATTAACTGCAGTTCAGTTTCGGTAGTTTAATTATTGGCTATTAAGTCGGTTAAGTTGCGAGGATGAAGCACGTATTGCGTTCCGTAGGCTGGTTATAAATGGAATTATAGGCTCGTAATGTGTAAGGAAATAATTCTTCGAAAGTTTCGTTTGCTATGAAAATTGTGGATGTACGTATTTTCGATAGAATATGGAGCATGTATGGAGTTGATAATGGGACAGTGGTTAGGTTAGGGGACGTATTTGTGGTAATAGTTAACATAGATTTTTGGATATATATGTGTTGGTATAATAAAAGAGCGATGTATGTATGAAAGGGACGAGTGGGACAAGTATGTATGGAATGCCAATATCTAATGGATTCAGATTATTGAGATGAATGAGTGTTGTGTGAATTTTGTATGTCATGTAATGTATGAAAGCAGAAAGAACAAACCAGAGAGATTGGGCATAGGTCAGTTGTAATAGTGAAATTAGGTGTGAGCGTGTGATTACGAGAAATTAATTAGATTTTATATTTGTGTTTGATCATTCTTCTGCAATTAAATAGGGAATTGTTCTGATTGTTATTAATATTTCATCCACCACTAACAGTATTTGCATGAGCAGAGTGCTGTTACTTCGTTGGGGTGAACGTAGGTAGGTTTCTCTTCTTCTCTAGATTTTATTATAGTTAGTCTATACGGTTATAGATTAAAATTAAATAGTTTATGAAATAGATAGTAATCTATAATGGTGGTTGAAGATGGACGTGTGGATAGAAATGAACACCAATATCTTTTACGTTTTCTAACAGTTGACACATTAGTATATTTAGATGAAAATATTTAAATAACGAGGACAACTCGCAATAAACTATTTTAATCAGAAAATTGATTGACACTTTGTAGAAAATTCTTCTCGCTCTGTCCCTCTCTCTCACTCTTATTAATCGTTGCATCGGAAGTTTCAATTATTCAACCTCATTCGTATTCATACATATAGAACCAACATTCACAGGTTTTTCTTCTTCTCTATATTTTAGTATAGTTAATTCATATGGTTATAGATTAAAACTGAATAGTTCATGCAATAGATAGTAATCTATGATGGTTGTTATAGGTTGGGGGGAGGGCGTGGAAGTAAAACTGATTTCGAGGTTAATTTCCAATATTCTTCGACAAAATTCTAGGATTTATTTTTCAAATACCCTAAACTTTATCTAACCCTTTGAAAATACAAATTTTCATGCTATTTCCTGTATTTAACAATACTTTTTAAACCCTTTGCTTTACCTATTCGATATAAAATTAATTTTCTAGAAGAAAATGTTTAGTATCCCCAATACTATTTAATCCTATAAAAATACATAATTGTACCCTTTATAAATCGTTCCTATTAATCCATTTCCGATTTCATATAAAATTTCCTTTGTTCCACGTTAACACGGTCTATTTCATTCGCCAATTACGAATTTAATACAAAATATTCGAATTTTCTAAAATACCAGCTTCTTTCATCGATCAATACAATTAATTAAACCTATTAATTCGGCAATAAGAAAAATAATGCAGAAATGTTTAACCAAAATTCTGTATAAAATAATTCGATCTGTATAATTAACATATCAATAGGCAGTTACAATTAATCGACAAGAAAAATTTGAAATAATTTCTCCAGCTTCGATCAACGTCTCCCGAATTGTCATCCGTAACCCAATCAAAATTCGAGACGAAAAGTATGCAGAGAGGGATATTAACCTGGCGAGAGGCCTGTTAGAGATGTTCAATTAAAAATTACAATTTCTTTGCTCACCGTGATACGAGGAGCGTATCTCGAAGAGCGGAGAAAAAAGGCCGCTCATTCTGCTCGAGTTAGGGGTCCACAGAACCGCAAATTTCTGGAAAAGCACTTTGCGGAATATGAGATTCGCTTGAAACGCTAATGAAATCCGAAGGGCAACGAGCAATTTCTGAAGGTGGCTTACTGGCCACGGCTTAATCTAACTCGGAGCCAGACTTTGCGCCGCGGGAGTTTCGTGCCGTTGGCTCTCGAGGAAGCCATCTCCGAAACTTGTCCTCCTAAACGGGCAAGCATACGTCTCCGACAATGAAACTTAGTTCGATGAGAAACCCTGAGGTGTCGATTCTAAAACGCGCTGTCATCAAAGTGGAGCTGAACGTGTACAGTATGAGAACTGGCGAATTATCCTACTGATGTTCGTCCAACTAACTCGGCAGTGTGTTCATTAAACGCGAACAATGTTCGCTGATTACGTACTGGTGGAAGCCTTGATAGAAGCTGTTGCTTTTTGGAAAAACGCGTGCCTGGGTTATTTGTTTCTCTCGATGGGTGTAGACTCATTTGCATGCAAATGCCGCGGAGGAGATGAGCTATTGAGGATTACGAATCGAAAGAAAATAATGGGGGGAAATAGGTGTGGGGTTTCCTTTGAACAGTTTTTCAATTTTTTAATAATTCCTTAGGGGTGGATATTGGTTGATTTATTGCAGGTGTGGTTTGTGAAATGAGAAATGAGAAGTAATGAATTTTGTTTTAATTGGATATTTCTATTTTGAGTGTTAAATTTGGTTATTTATTTTGTTATATCGAGATAGAAGTGTTGTAGTGAATAGTTATTTATTTATGTATAAATGTGTGTTATATATAAATTTATTTATATACAAAAATGATTGAATTTTTTTTATTTTTGAATGGAGAAGGAACTTTATGTTATTTCGGTATTTTTCATTATCATATTTAATTATTTCATTAATTTTCATGTATATTTCTACACATATTATTTTCTTAAACATATGTATAGTGGCTCTGTAGTGTCTTTACTCGAAAAGATATTTTAGGTAAATATTATTAAATTTGACAATATGGAAGTTATCTGAAAATAAAAAAATTGATAAGACATTCCATTCTAAAAAAAATTTGTTGAATTTCAAATAACACCCACATAAAAGTTTGAAGCAGAACAAGTAATTGCCTTCTTTTAATTGTTTAAACAAAAAAGAAATCATGCCAATATTTGCAGTAGTGGTCGAAAAACAGTTTCTAATATTTTATATATCTCACCCTGTATATTAACTCTTTGCACTTGAGAGTTTTCTAACATTCTTTAAATTTATAGCTAATATTAAATTTAAAATTATGTTAACGATATATGGAATAGTGGAGCATAACATTCTTATATGTTAATATACTCTAATTTAATTACATTTTTATATTAAAAATTTCTGTTTCTTCATAATGGAGACATTTTTCTCTGTTAGGGGTTGCATATCTTTGTACTTATATAATTATTTTCCATAACATTTTATCAATTTAATATATCATTGTATCAATTTTGTACATATATCAGTTCCATAAAATTTTATATAAATTTGCAGAATAATTACTGTTGCAAGAAACATTATGACGCGAAGCGAAATAAAAATGAAGTAAAATGTGTGAATTACGAAAAATTGCAGTTGATAAAAGAACTGTAATTACCGTTCATTTGCTCGTAATTACGCTATTACTGCAGCTTAATAACAGACGTTATTTGTTTTATATAGATTCCTATCAGTACGTCGCATACAGAATGTTATCAACTTTCCACGTTAGCATGATCTTCCTTGAGGTTAGCTCTTTAAATTGAGTCTTCACGTGTATATGACGTTTAACCCAGCTTGACCCTCGTTTACTACGCGATAACGTGGAAGTAAACGAGGGAATAAGTTTACGCAAGCTAAGTCAGTATATCAATATACGGTTTGACGTTGCAAAAACTGGTGAAAAAAGCATCTTGCAGCTGAGGAAGCTGAGTATCGATTATCGACCTTTGCGAGACACTCGAGCTGCAACACGTAGGAATAATAATTCACCTCTAAATCGAATAATTAGTCACTGGCACGATGTATGAAACTCGGAAGATACTGCAGCCTCTTATTAATCATTTATCTTTCATTTTTATTTTAAGTATCACTCGTATTTTTCATTATTTCCTTATAATTTATATTTTATTAATATTATCAGATTTGTATAATAATTATTTTTAATAATAAACGAGTGATTAAAATATCGGGAAAAAATTAGAAAACAAGGATAATAATTTTATATAATAATTTTAGTTGTCATTCGAAATTTCTTTTAATGATTGTATTATTTATAAAGCTCACGACGAATTTAGGCTAAAAATCGAGTAAACTAAAGTTTCTTGTAATTTTGAAAATATGGTATTGGAAAAATCGTTCTCTTGACCAACTTTGTGCAAATATATTCACCCAAAAATTTTCTCTTTTTCAAAATTCCATTTCCATCGCAGCAGCATTAAATTCTACCATTGCAACCTGTACCATATTTTAACACTTTGCGGTGGGGATCCTTTTTAACAGTACTTCCCGCTTTTCCCTATAAAACGAGATTATACACCGGAGTGTTAAATATTCATGAAACGATAAATAAAAATATTTTACTTCGCACAATTCCTGATTTTATTAAACAATTTGTTACGTTGTAACGTTCGGCCACAAAAAAGCAGTATTTAATACTGTACCTTTATTTGAAAATAATTAATATTAATATCGGAGACTATTATAAAAATTTGTGTGAAACATTTACGGTGTATCAATTTAGGAAATAATAACGAATGTTCCGACTCTGGAAAAATGGCTGTACAGGAATTTAAAAAACGGTAATGTGGATAAAACGAGAATGGAAATTTCAAACAGAATCAAGATAGAAATGGAAGGAAATTGGCAAAGAGTGGACCGAGGGTTGGAAAAAGGGCGGCATAAAAATCATAAGCGATAGTTCCATTGAAAAATACATTGCACGGTGAAATTGGAAGAGTTTAACAGCCTCAATAGCCTATACGTACAGGGAATTCATAGGCACAGAAAGAGGACGTGTGGTATCGCATACCGTTGGAATGATAGCGTTGTGATCATGCGATAGCTGGCTTTCTTGATTGATACACTGCATCGAATGTCAAAGGTAACGTTATATTTCAGTCTGTGGACGAAAAATTTTGATAGCCTTGCAAATTTCAGTTCGAATGTTCCTTTTGCCGCGTTCTTTCGTCCATTTTGCTCGTCCCGTGTTTCCCTTTGAAAATAAATATTTCGTATAATGAAACATTTTTTCCTAACAAATATTTCCTTGTAATTCATGTCGCTGATGAACGATTTCCCGAGTAAATTTTCCACGGTTTCGAGGGCAAAATTTTCCGGCGAAATTTTGTTTTTATAGGATCATTATTCTCTAGACGCGATACGGTGTCGAAATGGTGGAAACTGAAAAAGATTTTCGGTAATAAAGGGTCGTAGAATACAATTTTAAAGCCGTAATTTTCCTGGCAGCTGCAGATATAATTTCACTGCTACACCCGGTTACGACATTCTACAATTTTATACACGACATGCTAACATTGCTGCAGAGTTCCTCCATCAAGCATCAGTCGACACGGTTACAATTCCCCTTTGTAATTTGCTTTGTACGATGTTCAACTGGATGATTGTAAATCGAAAAAGTTATAGATAATTTTCAAAGCACGCGAACACTTGTTAGCATTTCATTTAGGGAGCTGAGAGCAAGTACATATTATATAATTCTTGGTGTAAGAGGGTGCATAGGTTTCACGTGACGCGTCGTTGAATTTATATATAATTTTGATCGTAGAATTGGATAATGAAAGAGAAGAAAAATAGGGGTGAGATTAAATTGATCAAATTTATTGTCAAAGTTATGCTATAATTGTATTTGATATTGAGGATTTTGTGCTGTAATTTAGTATTTAAATTATTGATTATATTATTGATATTAATATGAGAATGATTATTAATTATTGTTACTAATTGTTAGTCATACTGAAGATTATACATATATGTGATAAAACTGTTAGTGGTGGATGAAATATCAATAACAATAAGAACAATTTTTTATTTAATTACAGAAAAATTATCAGACACCAATATTAAGTATAAGTCTAATTAATTTCTCAATCACATGCTCACACCTATTTTCACTATTACAACTCAGTTACAACTGACCTATACCCAATCATTCTTATTGGTCTTTCTACTTTCGTATATTATATGACATACACAATTCACACAACACTCATTTATCATAATAACCTGAATCCATTAGATATTGGCATCCCATGCATACTTGTCCCACTCACCCCTTTCTTTCAGACATCTCTCCTTTGTTATATCAACACACATATATTCAAAATTTATGTTAACCATTCCAACATCCAAATATGTAGCCTAACTCTGAACTATACAGGGCGGACCGTGTAACGTGACCACGTCTACTGTCATTAGTTTTTTAATTATTGAAGATACAATTAAAAATTATTTTTCGTAAATAGTAAAATTAATTTGGTTTCAAAAACACTTGGTTTTCTTTAAGTTAACAGTGTTCCTAGAAATATAGTAAATCGACTTACTAAAAATGAGAACTGTCGAAGTGGTCACATTGAGAATTTCACCCTTTATAGTACACATATATTATAGTACTGATCTATACGCTATAGTATCAAAGCAATACATTTATATATATAACCATTGACAGAACCGTATTTACCAAATATCAGAAAATTTACTTGTTATATTAACCCTTTACACTCGAGAGGTGACTCTCAGTCACCATTTAATCAGATTCTAAAGATCGACGTTAATTAATATATCAAATTTAAAATTATTTATTATATATTTTAAAAATATCGTCTACTATATGACAGAAAGTCTTCGAGTTACTATTTTTCTGTAACGAAAAAGTCGTCGAATGCAAAGGGTTAAGTTACCACTCGACAGCCAAATTAATTTCTCAACCCATCCAAATTCGAAATTTCCAATATCTCAAATCGAACCAAATAAAACTCAAATCATCATATTTCAGTCACCGACTCTTGGACAGTGGATTAAGAAATCTGCCATCTTTTACAGTTCAACAATTCTTTATTATACACTCGGTCACAGGACTGATTGCTTCGCGATACACATAGAAAACAAGAGAGGGATTTTATAGGGCGGGAGGGATGGGGGCAACGAGAAGCTGAGCGGTATGTAAAAATGACAAGACGAAACTGACGTGACGTCAGCAAAGCAATCAGTTCTAATACATATTCCAGAGTTGTCGCGATTAATTCAACTGTCCAACACGGGCCACGTATAAGAACATACTCTCGACACGGTGCCTGCAATCAAAGCGCAGCCCGTGCGCCCTCGAACCGATCGAAACAACCCTCTGGGAGCCGGGAACATGGACTTTGACGCGAGCAGTGATCGACGCGAGAGTCCGCGGCATAAAAAGAGCATCGTTTGAATACGAAAGCGAGGAGCGAAGGTGGGCGCAAAGGAGAATCCGAAACGGAACGTATCAGTGATAAAGGGATATTGTTCACGGCGATGCGTGTGTGCACGAGAAGCTAAATGGACGGATAAGCTTGCTCGAAGATGTCTGAGAGGCAAGCGGCTGGCCTCCACGGTGGTTCTCAGCCGTTCAGCCTCCGCATTGCCATAGTTCTCGCTGCTCTGATTCCGCGGAATTCCCATCGTGGCTCCGGGGTTGAGCAAGCCTGACGAACGCTGCTATTCTACCGAGGACTTTATTGGCTTTTAAGACGGGCGTAATTAAAATGTAAAGGGTTGTCGGCTCGCTCATCCCCTTTGGCGCTCGCTCAAACTCGCTTCCTATACATAGGCTGTTTCGCTATGTTGATCCTAATCGGCCGACGAGAAGCTTCTGAACTAGTAGGAAGAATGCTATGAAAAACAGATCAACCCTGGATGGTTTTTCTTTCTTTTTAGGCTGAGAAAGGGATGTTTTTGTTAGCTATGCGAGTAAATTGGATGATAGCATATAATTTCTAATACTAGTATAATTATTCATTACAAAATTATATTCTTCTCCCTATTTTATTCTCTAATATTCTTGGATTTTCATTTTAGGGCGAGGAAGGGATGTTTTCGTTATCTATGAGAGTAAATTGGATGATAGAGTATAATTTTGATATACTAGTACAATTATTCATTACAAAATAATATTTTTCTCTCTATTCTATTCTCTAATATTCTTGAATATTTTTTTCAGGGTGAGGGAAGGGATGTCTTTGTGATCTATGTGAGTAAATTGAACAATAATATACAATTGTAGAATACTATTATAATTATTTATTACAAAATAATATTCTCATTTCTATTCTATTCTCCAATATTTTTAGATATTTTCTTCGGGGTGAGGGGAGGGATGTTTTTGTGATCTATATGAGTAAATTGGACAATAATATACAATTATGGAATACTAGTATAATTATTCATTACAAAATAATATTCTTCTTTCTATTCTAATTATTTAATTATTTATTTATTTTATTTGTTTTAAATTTATTCAGTATTCTTGTCTAATATCCTTGAATATTTTTCATTAGGATGAGTAAGGGTTTTGTTACCTTTGTGAGTAACTTGGACGATAGTGTATAATTTTAAAATACTAGCATAATTATTCATTAAAAAATAATATTTTTCTCTCTGTTTTATTGTTTAATAATCTTAAATTTTTATTTTAGGGTAAAGAAGGAATGTCTTTGCTATCTTTATGAATAAATTATGCAATAATGTACAATTATAAGATACTAGTATAATTATTCATTGCAAAATAATATTCTCCTCTCTATTTTATTGCTGTAATATTTTTGGATATTCTTTTAGAGTTAGGAAGGGATGTTTTTATTATCATCATAAGTAAATTGGGCAGTAATGTACAATTATAAGATACTACTATAATTATTTATTTCAAAACAATGTTCTTTTCTCTATTTTATTCCCCAATATTCTTAGATTCTTTTCTTTACGTTGAGGAAAGGATGTCTTTATTATCTTTACGAGTAAATTGGAGAATAATGTATGATTATAAAATATTACTATTATTATTCATTACAAAATATGAAGTTAGTAATTATAATTGTTCTACACTGTACTTCTTTCTTTCATTAACAATTTGTACTCTCTCTCTCTCCCTCTTTCTTTCTGCGATTGACTTCTTACCATGGTAATCACCAAACACTCCCACCATAAGATTGTCCTCACGTACATGCAACAAATTTGCTCACACCACCTATCTACACTTACACCTCATCACCCCTCACTCGTGAAACCAATTCCAAAATCTTCTTACCTCTTTATCTTGTTTCTCTCCCTCTTTTACTTTTCGTTTCTGAATTTACATTGGTTTATGTTGCAGTGAGTTTGGATTATCCGTTTGGATTATCCATGGTGTTTTCCTTTCTCATTTTTGTTTCTATGTTTGCATTCCTTTTTGTGGATTTAGATCCTCCGTCGTCTTTTCCTTTTTCATTCCTGTTTTCTGTTTATTTAGATACCACATCTTGCTTCCTTATTTTATTTTCGTTTTCAGTTTGCGTTGATTTATGCGGATTTAGATTCTCTGTCCTCTTTCTTGCTTTTACTTCTATTTCATGTTTGTCTTGATTCTTGTGGCTTCAGATTCTTCACCTCTTTTTGTTGTATTATTCTTGTTTTAAAGTCTACGTTAATTTACAAATTTGTATTTCGAGGGAACAGGGAAAGCTGTACATAATTATTTATTCTACTGTAACTTTTTAGAATCCGATACAACGCCATTGGTCAAAATAACTAGAAAAGAGACATTGTTACCGTAAAATATTTGGAATTTATACAATTCTCAGAGTACCTTATATTTTATTGCTACTGTAAAACTCGTATAACAATAAACTTGGCTCGGTTGGTATTAAATCATTAATACTATAATATTAAACAAAACAATCGTAATGCTAAGTACACCGGGCTCATAATTAACTCCATGCATCCGATTATAAATAACGAAGTTAGTAATTTTATTCGCCGTTGTTAATAAAGCAATCTTTAATATTTATCGTTCTTAATTTCAATTAAACTGGATCTTAATCAAATTTACCTTCCGCGATGCTCAATTAGCTCGAAAGTTAATTTACTTAACACGGAATCAGAATGATAAAAGCGATACACGTACATCTATGCCGTTTCGCGTGGGCGATTTTATTTATCCCCTTATCGTCGATCCGGACAGGAATAATAAAGT
The DNA here is from genome assembly GCF_001483705.2 of Eufriesea mexicana. Classification (NCBI taxonomy): domain Eukaryota; kingdom Metazoa; phylum Arthropoda; class Insecta; order Hymenoptera; family Apidae; genus Eufriesea; species Eufriesea mexicana. The sequence goes on along the minus strand of NW_016913313.1, from coordinate 1,257,710 downwards.
ACATCCAACGTGAAATATTTCGAAAACTAATCCCGCGGAATCATGAAAGTAATGCGCTGAGAAAGTTCAATCGCGGTATGAATATAAAGCCTGACGATTCTCATTTCAGTTTATGAAGGGTTGTCTATATTTACGATACGCCGACTTATTACGTTTTACTATCGACCGTACGACGAACATTTTTCTACCGTGGTAAAACTCCCTTCCCGTGTATTATCTCTTTCTCTATCAACAGCTTTTTTTATTACGCGCCATCGACTGATTGAAAGCAGGTATCAGTTGCCGGTTTTCATGAAGTTGCACGCCGCCTGTGACGTGTGTGCGTTGAATATTAACGCGCATGTAAATAACGCGATCACGGGCATTTTATCGACACGCGTGTTCGTCATTTCATAAACAAACGCGTTTGCATGCATCTGCGTTTTTAATTAGAATTGAATGCACCGCCTCCTTGGGAAATGTGCTATCTCATTTATGCGCCACAATCGGAGTCGGTACTCGTGTTTGAAATCAATATTTACTGCGTTGCGAGAGGTATTTGAAAAGTAAGAAGTAATCGAATAAGGGTAACTTCGAAGATGCTAGTAAATGTTGAGTAAATAGTACGTACGAGTTAAAATTTCGTAGGAATAAAATGGAAGGAAGTTGTTGGTGTACCGAAGCAATTGGGAAGTGTTCAGACGCTTATATTTACAATTTTTAATGAGGCAGTCGAATATAAATATTTAATCGAAGTGGTATAAACGATACGCTTTATGTGGCAAAAAGAAATTCCAAAATTGTATTCCTGAAGTTTGGAAATAATGTAACGATACACGGGATATTTGGAACATACTGTAGATATGAACCGTGGTGGCGCTAGTGAGTTCTGTGTAACGTTATCTTAGTGGTGTGATAGCTACAAATGTAGTCTCAACACATAGTTTTTAGTTTTCAATTAATACTGAAATGGTATGATAGAATTAATTAAATTTCTATTACTATAAAATTAATACTAATATTTTCAAATATAATTGCTATTTTCAGTGTAAACAAAAAATCTGAGACCAATCATCATTACTTCTTATAGAAAATTATGTAAATATTATTTTGGTATTAATACCATATATTTATGTTTTAATTTACAATTTGCAATAATTTGTTATTGTTTTCTAATTTCACTAATAGAACTTTAATATATCCCCTTTATTATATGTCATGTGCAACTGAACATTCCAGGTTAATGTACATATTGCACTCATGAAGAGCAGCAATATAAATATTCAAATATTTTCATACACACGTGTGTATCACGTATAAGCTATCAAAGGATGCAGGGTTATAAAGTCGATAATTTCTGTACATATGCATAGGACTATTTTACTGACATAAAAATCTTCGTTTTATTACATACGAAATATAATTTCTGAATATGAGATGTTTTATACGCTAATATGTTTACCAATTAAATGAATCAGCTACAGGCCAAGTGGCAGCCACAATCAGCCATCTTCTACATTTTTTAAAATATTAATATCAAATCGATTTATTTGTGTTCAATTTCCCACATTCAAGAATATTGAAGTGTGAATTAAGGGAAGCAAAGATTCGAAATTAACGTTGTTATTCACGTGTACTTAATAATGACAAGATCACTATGTATCTTTTACTCTGAATGCATTGGTTGTCTGATTGTGACTGACCAATACCTCGAATCTATTGTTGCCTTATTTTAAAAAGGATAACCCAATGGTGTCGTCGCTTCTACTATCCAATAGGTCGATATTCATCCATTTCATACGTACCGACAAAGACAAATTTCTACTTTTCACTGCATAAATATTGCACATCGATATTCCTACCATAAACTTAATAAACGACGAATTAAAAGTACTATTCAATTAAAATCACAGGTCGATACTCCTCGTCCGATCTTACAAAACGACAATTAAAAAAACATTACAAATTTGAAATGAAACAAACGAAGCTCATTGAAACTTGCAGACAAAAGAATCTCCCGTATCACGTAGAGCGTAGAAATAAATCAGCGCGACGATTTATATTTAAATCCGAGTTACCTCTCCATAATCAAATCCAGCAGAAACCAATCAATCACCAGGTGCCAAAAGCAAAGTCGCCCGATGGCTCGGCATTGATATTACATTAGCCGACTCACAATGCCGCATTCTTCGCGTCGATGTATCCCATACACGCCTCTTTACCCGGCTGAAATCTGCCATGGCGCGTGAAAGGCGGCCATGTTGGCCCGCGACGGTGGCGCCAGGCGGCGCTGCGGCCGCGATATTTATCGGACGTATCCAGAGGACACAGTGAGCGCGTCCGGTATAATAATATCTATTTTCCGGACGGCGTGGCGGGATGAGTAGAAGCCCGGTGAAACGGGTCGAAACGAAATGGAACGAATCGGAGGGAACAACTGCCGTACGATGACGTTGACGACGACGTGCTAGCCTGTCGTAAATGGAACCTCCGGGACGCAAGATAAATAAAATAAAAGGAAAGGAAATAGGATGACCGCTGAACAAGGGGAACGAACACGTCAATGACGCGGCGAGACGACTCGAGGTGTTACCGCGATTGTAATGCTGATTGCACTCGACCGATATGCTTCCTTTCATCTGCTCCATTGTTTATTTTTATCCTTCAGTGAAATTATTCTTTCCATCCCTATATTCCCTCGCGCTAAATCTACCATAACTGGTGAAACCACTGGTAAATTGATAGGCAAAGGAAAGACTTCGTAGAAAATGGGACGAATACTGGAAAATTGATACTGCGTTTATGGAAAGAAAAATGGAGAAGTTAAGTGATCAATGCGATAACGCCGATGACGAAATTCTTAATCGAATATTTGGAAATGGTTATTTAGGCTGTGGTAGGTTTAATATTATACCTGGATTTCTTAGTTCCGGTTACGTGACCCTTCAGATGGTCAAATATTGAATCTATGTAGTTACAAATTCATTTATATAAGTAGATCAAAATATAATACAAACCTCGGTGTGTTTTTTTTTTCTTTTTTCATAAATTTAAACTTCTGCTATATACGAGAGAAAAAATAGTCAAATTAATCTAGATCTGATTTAAGATTTTCTGAAAAGTGTCTAAAATCTTCATCATCGGTTTTCTTACTACCAAGAACAATATCTTATGTCTCATTCTATTTTCTCTTAATACATATTTCTATAAATTTCTACATTCTGTAATAATAACATTTTTATTCAGGCCTAGTAATGGATTTGAAATTCTTTTACTTCGTAATGTTGAAACGTGATAAAAATTCAATAGAATTATTCGTGGAAGCAAATAGTAATAATAGTTAAATATGCAGAATAACCGAACCGTCATAGCTCTTCGTGAAATAAGTAAAATTATTCCGACAGAAGCTTGAATTTTCTATTTGAAATGTCGCATTTAATTTCCGTCAAAATCGATCGTCGCAATTTCTATAATTACTCTCCCCCTTAAATTTCTCAACTGATAATTCCGCCTAGTTGTACACGATCGTTTCACCGAATCGACAGGGACCGACAGTTAAATTGAATTTCAACGGTGCTGGTTCCGGGCTTCTTTCGAGTACAAAGCCGGCCGAAACTAGTTCGTATCCCCGAAACCTGTTGATAGAACGAGCTTTCGCGAGCTCTCGCCAAAACACGACTTACGCTTCTTCCAATAACACGATACTCCGTTCCCATTTTCCTGAACGTTTACGCATTTTTCAGTGACACCTCGTTCCGCCAGACACCGCGTTTCCTGTCACGTGTTGACGCGGACAGGGGTGGGAACGGGTGGAGGCGAGATAGGGAAGAGGACGGGACGAGAGTGAAAAAGAAGAGGGTGGCCGGGAGAGCCTAAATAAAAGAAAGATCTAGAGACAGGATGGTTTGCAACGAGACGCGAGCGACGCTCATTAAGCTGCCTCGTGCAGGGCACAGCTGGTGGAAGGAACAGGGGGTTAAAGGCAGAGAAGGGTGGTGGAGTCAATAGTTTTCACGCGCGGCACCGTGCCGCCGGTATTTAAATGTATTTTATTTAACAGGTGAACGCGCGAGGCGTTCGAAGCTTTGAGCTTTCTCCTTCGACGCGCTCTTCAGCTTTGCCCTCTCCCCGACTCGTCCACCGTCTTATTGAGAATACTCGTTAATTACATGCCCATCCCGCTGCCAGCCCTTTTCCACCCCTACCCTCGCCAGCTTCACGCTCGCACAGGGACCTTGCTTTCGCTCTGACGCCCGAACTCAACGCCGCCACCTGGCGGCGCGATTCAAAGCGCGCCGGCAAGAATACCGTTTTTCAGGTTAGGCGAGCCGGAAAAGAGGCGGCGAGCGAATTTCCTTCGATGAACGGCTGTTCCTTCGAATTCTTCGCGTCTTCCGGCCCTTTGACCTCGTATTTTCCTCGTTCCACGAATCGTTCGAACGTGGAAACGATAAAACGGCCGGCATGATGAACGACACACCGTGGCCAACCCTCCGAGCTTCAGACCCGCTCTCTGTTTCGCTCCCGATGGTATGGGTGAAATTTGTCGGAAATTAAGGGAGCAGAGGCTTCTTTCTTGGAATGCTACGAAGTTTGTCGTCATTACCAATCCGTTTTTCTCACAAAATCCTCGAATTTTGTATTATTCCTTTAATTCCTGCTATCTTGTCTGCGTTGCGAGTTTCATTCTCGTCCAGTGGTTGACAGTATAATAGTTTATCGTTCGAAGTTGGAAACCTGAAGATATATTTGTTATTATAGTTTCGGAAGAGATATTCTTCGGTTCCATTGGTGGATTTGATTAAAAGCTTATTTCGTGTCAGATATTTTATATATTCACGGTCTGCGCGGAATTTAAATTAAATTTCGAGGCTACGTTTGACCAGGAATAGTTTCCAGACAATTAATCGTGATCCCTCTATTCTCTGCATCGTTTCTGTCATTCTAAATTAAAACAAGTGAAATTAACATTTTTTCGCTACTTCCAAATTTTAAACACCATAGAATCACTGCTCGTCCCATTACAAGGACTCTGAAATTTCCCTAAAACACCAAGCACTGTACAAAAATTTCTTCCACAATTTCTTCCAAATTTCTTCTCCCATTACTCCAGATACCTGCAAATCGTTACCTATTCAAATAGCAATTCAAAACTTCCACATCGCTCTAAATACAGAACCCCATATAAACCATGTCTTCCACCTCTACCGATCTCCAAACTTCCACCGAAACGTATTCATGAAAACGACCCTCGCTCGGAATATCCCCCACCTCTTCAAAGAAAAAGAAAAAAAAAAAAACTTTTTCCGAAATTATCATATCGCTACCCTCTGAAAGTTGCAAAAAAGTGGAAAAAGCAGCGCGGGACGCAGACACCGAGAAATGAGCTAATCGATTTGACAAGGTACTCCCCGAACAACCATTATATTCGGTATGTCCGTGTACGAACAACACGATATCAGCTTTCTGAAACACTAAGCACGAGAGGAGGGCCAGCATCCATTTATTCATAGCGGTTCATAAATAAATGTATGAAAGTAGCGGCGGCATAGCGGCGAGCAGCTACCTGGCCGCTCATCTTCCTCCATCACGGCTATACACGGAGGTAAGTTACCTTTTTCGAGTTGTATACATTTATTGCACGATAGGCAAGAAATCCAACAGGCGCGCGTTTAACATGCGGCTTTTTTGCTGGATGGATCATTTAACCGAGATCGCGCCGGATCCCACTGAGATATGAAAGCAACGAGAGTGGGACTTCGTAATTTATATATACTCGGCTGGAATTGAAAAGATCCGCGTGTGCATGCGAATCACGAGCATGTGTTCGGCTTCGCGCCGAATTACGCGAAACGCGACACGTGGCTCGCATACGGGGTCGCGGACATGATTTAACGTAGACGCGAGAATTTAAGGGTCTATGGTGAAACGAATAAATCCCGCCTCTTGTGATATTAAATCTGGATATTAAGCTCGCGTTGTAGGAATATCGCGCAGGGATGGGGGATGTTTTGGTTGAACAGATTTGAAATACAGGTGGATTATTACAATGGAAATTTGTTTATGTCTGGCCAGTCTTGATGGATTTCACTGTCGTTTATTCGCATACGGGATCTTCCATTCGCTCGCTTTTTTCATCATGTTAGTACGCCGGCTGATATTTTATTTTCCATCCTCGTATTCGCGTAAAGTGAGTTTCAGTTCGGATATTCTATATTTCATTTATGTAATCGGTACTCGAGTGAGCATAGATAAACAAATCGTTAACTTTATGATAGTATTTCATATTTCTAAGCGATGATTAGGGTGACGATGTAGGGGGTGGAGTCGTAAATTTTTCACTTTGAATTCTTTCTGGGGTAAACTGGATAAGGTGGAGACACGAGAGAGTCAGGATTACTTCAATTTTAATGTGGTTTTGAGAAATGAAAAAATTAATTAATCTTGTGTATGGTAACTGTTTTCATGTAGTAATTGGATTATAGCTGTTATCATATCTAGTAATTACATACTTTCAAATTAAAGATTGATAGTATTCTGATATTAAATGGCACATAATTGCATTGTGTCGTAGGTATAGTAATTAATTTCTTTTGCTTTGTTTCGATAAACCGTGAGGAATATAAAAATTTTTTAACACATTTGTGACAACGAGGAAGAAAATTAAGAATTCGTTATTAATGATATAGTAAAAGATTTACTGAATTAATTAAAAAGAGATGCACATTTTTATTTCTTAGAAAAATTTATTACTTGTAATATTCGAGAAAACTGGATGCATTTGGAATGCAATTGGTTATTAAAAATCCGATAACTATATTAATATAGTATTACTGTAAGTATCGCGTTATTTTCTTTCATATCACTAGTATTATACATGAAAGTGAAATTTTTAACTTAATTATTAATAATTCATATACCAGTTATTTCTCAGAAAATAGATTTATTATCTAACAAAGATATTCTACAAGCATACTATTATCCAACCACTTTAAAATTCCTTTAAATCAAATAAAATGCGCAGTAATGACAAGTGAACTTGCAAGAATTTATATTAACCCTTTGCACTCGAGAGGCGCCTCTCATTCTCCATTTCATCAGATTCTAAAGATAGATATTAATTATTTTATCGAATCTAGAATTACCCAACGATGGAATACCGAAGTAAAATAATTTTATGTCTTAATTTGCATACGATTTCTTATTTACCGTTTTAGAAAAAATATCGTTGACTTTATGACAGAAAGTTTTCGAATTACTATTTTCCTGTAACGAAAAAATGGCCGAGTGCAAAGGGTTAATAACCAATTACTTTCCTCGTCATATAAACCCGAATTAAAACCTTCTTCGCTAATAATTACATATTTCCTGCGCAAAATCTCCGCGGAATAAGATGCCTCGGCCCTCTGCAATTCGCCAACGAACAAACAAAGATCAAACACCGAGCATTCTTGCACAAAAAGGAAGAAATCCACGCGGGAAGATCACTCGTAAACATTTGTTTCAACAGATTACTTCGACAAACAGCTCTGTGTTCCCTTCAAAGGCATCGCGGCCGCAAAATTGGCGCGCGTTTTTGTATTCTCGCGCCACTGATGATGCTTAAGCAAATTCCACTTAAAGACTTACACGGAGCGAATAAAGAGGCGAACAAAAAGGGAAGCGTATCGTTGATTGCGCAAAGGGTTAAGATCGTGTTCAAAGAACGACGGAAGAAGGAGGAAGCGAGCGAGACAGAGGGCAAAATCGGGCGCGAGAGGGAGAGGGAGAGAGGCTGAAAGAACGGCAGCTTTTGTTCTGTGTTTCGAGTTATTCCCAGAGGACAGATTAACCCGTGCTGTCTTTCACCCTTCTGGGTGGCGGCCGGGGAAGAAAGGAAATAACAAGTATAGAAGGTGAGTGGTACAAGGTAGAAAACTTGCCGTTGTATGCTGCCTAGTTTACAATACAGGATTAAGCCAGAGACCGCGCTCCCCTGCTTCTGTGAGCAAAACTTAAAGCTCTTGATAAGCTCTCCGGCTCTCTTTCTCGCTCTTCGACTACGCAAATCCCCACTCCCGTGCCCCCACTTTCTCAGGTACTTCCGACTCGCTTTACCTGTCTATACAGCCATACCCTTCGAACAAAAATACTTTGCTACGTCGAAGCGAAACATTTGTACAACCGCCACCGTTCAGGGCACAACGGGGGATGAAAAAGCGAGGAACGTAAGTACAGTTGTTGGAAACCGTAGTCGGTGATGGAGCAAATGCTTCAATCTATGCGTCGCTCTTCTTTTATAATAATTTTTATCCCCCTTTTGTTTCATTTTTTATTTTTTTATTTTCTTTTTTAAGGATATGGCAGAGACTAGGTTAGACAAAGGGTGGAGGGCGAATCATGCGAGAATTTGAAATAATTGTAGCTTCCTCTGTTGATTAAATTGCGAAACGTAGCGAGAAAATTGATGAATTAACAAAATATAATTATTACATACCACAAGAAAATTGCGAAACCAACTGAGAAAAGTGATAACGTCGAATGCAGAATTTTCAAGAAAATATTAAAAATCGATTATATGACCTAGCATAATGTATCATATAGCGTTATATCATCATTCGACCGGTATTTAAAAAACAGAAATCACCACCATAAATTAAAAAAATTTCATTTTGCATACTACATGAAAATCACGAAATCAGCTCACTAAAGCGACAACGTCGAATGCAGAATTTTAAAGAAAATATTAAAAATCGATTATATGACCTAACATAATGTATCATATAGCGTTATATCATAATTCGACCGGTATTTAAAACGGGGAATCATCGCCATAAATTAAAGAAATATAATTATTACGTACCACAAGAAAATCACGAAACCAAATAACAAAAGTGATAACGTTGAATGCAGAATTTTCAAGAAAATATTAAAAATCGATTATATGACCTAGCATAATGTATCATATAGCGTTATATCATCATTCGACCGGTATTTGGAAAGAGAAATCATCAGCATCGTTGGCAAAATCGCATGGTCGTTGCACAGAAATAATTCGTAGCGTAAACCTCGTTGTCCATTGTAAGAGAAAAATAATCGAGACAGACGCCAGGACATGCCACGACGTCGGGAGACTTCGGAAATATGATTTCATATATGAAATTACCGTTGTGTCTCGGGGAGGAAAATAAGATCGGGCTAAGTCGAGCACATTGTCCTGCGCTGGCGGTGATACCTAAGGGGTGGTTTCCAGTCACATGTCCGAAAGAAATACTAGCTATAGGCTACACGGGATAGATATAATGTTATGGTACGTTGACCACCACGGCCCATGTAGTTCCAGGGATGTCGTGATGCCACGCTACGCTGGATTTACTTCTCTCTTCTTGCCTGTCTTCCTTTTTCCTTTCACCCTCGTTTTTACTTCCGCCGGCGTAGCTACGTACATCATTCCCTTTTGCATTCTTCATTCCGGCCGATGTTGTAAAAACGCTGCTCCTGGCGCAACGGTGTAATCCAATTAGCCTGTTTCTTCTTCGCCGACAAATTAAGCGTAGTGCTTCGCTGAATAAATGTCCCCGTGGCTCCCATTCGAATATCGTTGCTTTAAACGCGATTATGCCGTCTAATTGCGAAATTTATGCTAAGCCTGTTGGAGTAATTCCTCCGCGAGTTTTCTGAACTTGTTAGCTTATGGCTGCAACGTATTTTGAATTGTTCTTCGGGTAATATAGTGCCGAGGTGCGAGTAATTGACTTATGGTCGCGCCTTTCTCGCCAGCCGAGGATATCGTGGCAACAGATATGCGAGTACTTGTATTCCTTTTCAGAGTAATATAATATGAACATTCGAAATAAAAATGTTCTTAGTATTTTCATTATCGACGATTTAGTGTTCTAGGAAAGAATTGGCTTTAACATTTTTCAAATTTAATTTTAATTGTCTGCTTGTTCCGAGTGATTTATACATAGTAAATTTATATGATACATAAATGATAGGATTTAATACTGGACTTTATTTTATAATTCGATATTATTTACCTTCTGTTTAACTATGTAGACATGTAGAATATTTAATTTTTATTCTAAATAATTCAACTCGTTGCATTTCGTAATTTTATAATGGCTTAGGAATAATTGTACTCAGTCTATGGATTTTAAATTCACCCTTTTGTAAATCAAGTACATAAATATTTTATTTAAGGAAGCATGAAGTATAAATTAAGCAGTATAAAATAAAAAATTTTATTAAAAGTATGTTCGTGATGTATTAGATATTTATTTGACAGTAATTATCATTTCATTAAAGTATTGTATATATGTATTGCATATTGGTAATAGGTAGTTCCTAATTTTTCGTGTATATTATATCACATTCGTAATATTATGATATAATATAACGTTTAATAAAATTTAATAAAGTTATTGTGAGTGTTGGTTTTGTATGTGTGAATAGTATTGGTGTGATGTATTAGATATTTATTTGACAGTAATTATCATTTCATTAAAGTATTGTATATATGTATTACATATTGGTAATAGGTAGTTCCTAATTTTTCGTGTATATTATATCACATTCGTAATATTGTGATATAATATAACGTTTAATAAAATTTAATAAAGTTATTGTGAGTGTTGGTTTTCTATGTGTGAATGGTATTGAGGTAGAATAAATGAAAGTCATTTGGGATGATATAAATATAATATGTGCGTGTGGAATCTAGTGTGAATGTTGTTAAAAAATGTTTAGAAGAATGTGCCAGAATCAGTTACGTGAGAATCGTTAAATAGTAAATACGTGTTAATAACAGTGTAGAAGAGCGAGAAGTAGAGAAGAATTTTCTAGATAGTGTGAATTTTTCTGTTTAAAATATTACATCGCGAATTGATATCGATATTTAAATATTATTACATAAATGCATTAATTTGCTAACTGTTAAAAGACGTACAAGAAATTGGTTTCCATTTCTATCGACATTTATTCACCACAAAATTCGCCCCCATAGTTGTGCTAGTCTAGTGGTTGTCATAGAGTGTTTGGTATAAGTGTGAGGAACGTTTGCGTGGAAGAATGTATGTGTGTGACGAGTATGACAGAGAGTAGTGAAAAACAATTAGTGGGTGAATGACAGTCATTAGAAATAGACGTTGTGTGAAAAAGTCCTGAATAAATTATATTTTATGTGATATTTATTTTATGTGATTTAATTATAATTTATGTTGTGTTGTTATTGTGAGTTTGTTGTATAACAATCGTATATTTATTACAAAATTATAAATTACACGCGTTTTATATTATAATTGTTCACTCTCACGCTTCTTATAATATATTGACTCTGATCCATAGCAACTACACAGCACCACGCATTCTATATCTTCCACTCGCACTCCTAAAAACATACATATCTACATTCGTGTCATTACTCGACCTCACACACTTGCATTCACACTAATAAAACCAAATCCACAGTTATACTGTTCAGTAAATATTGTTATCAGTTTATCCATTTACTCACAATAGTGAGAAACAGAAGCATCGATTTCAACCCCTATATTAACATAAGAAATTTTTAAATTATTCAGCCCGGGTAAGCATAAAGTCTCGGTGCAGCATTCAGTGGCAATATTCTCGTTTGAAATTACAATCTCACTCATCCAACATTTATCTCCCCTTTATCCCCCATTTACTCTTGGAGCCCACCCGTCTTGGAAGCAACGCAACATGGCCCATAGGTAAACAAATACTCGCGAGAATCCCAGATACTTCTCGCTTATTTCAAAACTGCATAAATCACTTGCGTTCTACCAGCAGAGCGATCTCTCGAAATATCCGCTATCTGCCGCAACGATCTCCTTGCCTCGCGCTTTTACATTTCCGTGTCTCGAAGAGACACCCTATTTTCCGTGTCCACGGATCAGAATTTATCGCTGGAACGGTTCGCGAGATTCCCCGGCATCTACCCGCGGCACGCTGCTGCCGCCGCTGCATTATTTAAATCCGTGCACTATCGATTTACACGTCTCATACGTAAACGTCGATCTAATTTCCATTCGGCGGCTGCGGCGCGAAATAAAGGTTATCCCGGCCGCGGAGCACGTCTCGGCACCGGGCTCCTTATTCCTGCCCAGCCACCGACGACACGTCGCGTTTTCATTCTTCGCCGAGCCAACTGTTATTGCAAATAGGCGAAATCGTCGTAGCGATCCGCCTCTATGGAGATATCATGCGGCACGGCACGATATCGGGCCTGTGCGAATAATTTTCCCATAGGAACCCGCCACGGACAGTATCGCCGCATTCGAATCTCGGATACCGTCGGCTCCTTCTCACGATCGCCGTTTCAGTCTGATGTCACGTGCGGGGATTCTTAGCCGGGATCGCAGGATTCGTGTACCGGGAGGTGTGTCGTTTTCTCAGGAGTGGCTTCATTTTGGAAGCCGTGGTCAGGTCTGGATTAGCGCTGCTGGATTGGAAGGTTGCTTCGTTTGGGGTGTAGTTAGGGGTTTGTTCGTGGTGGGAGATGATTAGTGCCGAGGAGAGTGTTTCGTTCGGTCTGTGTGATTCTAGGTTCGATGTTACCGAAATACTAGGTTTCTTCGTGGCATGTGGTGACTTGGAGAGAGAGGGTAGGATAGTGTGTTGGGTTTGGGAGTTTGTTGGTTGGGTACGGTGCAGTAGGGCTAACTTCTGTGACACTGTCGCGAAGACAGGTCTCGTGAATTTTTATTACTGACTGGAAGCGTCGATTAGACGATTGCAATTAGAGTTGTGGGGGTCCTTCTCCGCGGTCGTTGAACGTGACGGTAGTGCTAGAAGGAATGAAAGGAAAAAGGGGGACATGCGTATTGTCCTGGACTTGCTAGTGGACTCATCAATAAGCCTACCTAGCAGCTTAAACAGGAATACTATTGAAAAGTCTAGAAGTCGTATGTATAGGAAACGGAAGTTTTCACGTAAAATGGCGAGGGTGAGAATGATGATCGGTACAGAGTTATATCGCGTCTTTTGATGGAGGGTGAAGTGGGCACGTCGAGACTACCCTAAACGAGATAGAGATCAGTGTTAACTATTTGACAGAAAATAAAGAGTACTAGGCTAACTCGGTGGTAGAATAAGTTATACTAGCAATCTTTCTATCTTACGTTAAATACTACAGATTTCAGAACATGAAGATGAAGAAAGTCTCCTTTGTTCCTGTGTCCTTCATGGATTAAATTCGTAATTTTTACACAGTACGTTGACAGTTCCTTTGTCTCGTAAGTATTTGCTTATCCTATGCCTATGCCAATGTTTCGTCATTTTATTTCAACAATTTCGGACCTATCGAAATGTCTCCTTTGTTCCTGTGTACTTCGTGAACCAAACTCCTGATTTTTATTCAGAACATTGACAGTTCTTTTGTCTTATACAAAACAGTATTTGCTTGTCCCACGCTTATGCCAATATTTCGTCATTTTATTTCAACAATTTCAACGTTTGCAAACAGTGAAATAACACCCTGAACCTGGATGAAAAATAGCCTGGCCTTACGATGGTGTCGTAAACGATGCTAATGAAGAGCCAACAATATTAGTATAGTAGAGTATTATTATGGCTGTGACTGCATGGCCCAAGTTTATGGGTATGCTGGAATATTAATGCAGACTCGGGTAAACCGGTATATGGCCAACACCAAGAGCCAGTTAAGGAAAGCTTGGACGATCTAGTTGCTCACGATCACTGGAAGCCACTTGCGTTAGGGTGGTGGACCTCGTAACCTGCTATCAGATGATATATCTCGAACTGCAATGATATATCAACGTGGAATACCCGTTAGTTCAGCTACTAGGTAACTTCAAAGTAGATGCTTGAAATGGATTACGCTGAGTAAAATTTAACAGAAGTTTGTCCTTTAAGCGAAGCGTTTTCTCAGGGTGAGAATATCCCTTTCAAGTTCTAGGTGTATAGCAAAAATGAGCAATATCGCCTAAGATTATTGCGAAAAGATTGTTAATGTGACCTTGCCGAATGTTAGACCCGTGAATCAATCCGATTAGCACTTTTAACTAACCCTGAACTATAAATTCCAGCTCCTTGCGTACAGTGTACCCTGTAAACAATGGTATATTCGGGTAGTGGTTGATTCTACGTGAAAAAATAAATCGAAAGTGAAGAATAAAATTTTTTTTATACCAGACTTCATTTTCGAGAAAATTGAGTTTAAATATTTGATGGCGCACGGTTGCTATGCGTAGCCATATTGGAAAGCTGATACTGATTGTTCATTGTGGGAAAAATAAAGTTGTGGGCTTAATACGACGCAGTTTGTTACGTTTAGAATATTTTTGAAGATCGATAAATCTACGAATTATAGTTTGTAACGAGATTTAAGATCAATCAAAATGCACGCGTTTCGCACAAATATTTCAAGTCAATTTTCTCGAAAATCAAGCCTCGTTTGGGAACATTTTAATCTCCATTTTCGATTCAGTTTTTAATGCAAAATCATTCCCTGCTTGATTGACTTCGTTAACTGCGAGATGCGTTAATATTTTGTTAATGTTATAAAATATATACTAGTTCCTTTTTTAATGGTCATTTTGCACGATATAATTCCTTTGTATATTTTGAAAGAAATTCTTTGCAGCCCATTATAAAAACAAATAAATTATATTTGGTAAATTTGTTGAATCATCGTTGAATTTGTTTCTCATGAAAAGAGAGATGTAATATTTTATCCCTGTAGTTTAAAAGGTTTTAACCATTCTGCAATCATTAATATCATTTGTTTTTATTTATAATGCGATATTTGCACGCGAATTTTATTTTGCAACATTTATTAAATTAGAGTTTTATTAAGTAAAGATTTTTACTTGTGATATTATGTTGGTATTATATTATAGCAATGTTATATAACGCAAAAGTTTCATCTTCAGTATTCTTGGACGAGATAATAATAATTAGGAAAGAGATAACGTTTCTCATTTTTAATAATCGCAATAATTATTATTACACGATAAATTAATTTGAATGTCTGGCAATTTTTGCTTCTGTTTTTCCGAAACTCGAGGCAATTCGACCCTTTCATTTCACGGCGCATAAATTACTTTTATTTCAAAGGGACAAATGAAAAAGTTAAACAGTAGAAGGGAAATAAATACGGCGGATTGTTGTTGAATAAAATTTGAAAGTAAAATGCAATAAAATGAGAATACATACATACCCCATATCTCACTGCTATCGACATTCCGTGCTTTAATATTTTTTTATATCATTCATATTTTATCAGATAATCCCGCGCAATTTATCCCGAAAAATATTTCTCTGTCGCGATACTCATCAATCCGTAAATAAAACAAGCCCACCGTTATACCGCCGTTTGCCTGTAAATAAACAAAATCTTTCATTTCCACAAAATCCACCAAAAAGCTTCGCATCTTTATAAAAGCAAAAATCCAGTTGCCGCGGCCATGAGCCAAGCAGTGAAACCATTTCATTAATCATTCCCCCGCGCGTCCGAAAAGGGGGAAATAAAAAAAGAGGACCCCCCTCGGCGGAGAAAAAAATCCCCCGTACATCCCCCTGTTTCCCCGTGTCCACGAACTACGGAAAAATCGAGTGTAAACGAACGTTCGACCGCACTCGGGCAACAACGGAACAGCCATCGAATTTCTCCCAGGGTAGTCGACGATTTTCGCGTAACGTCCCATAAAACAGTCGAACGCAACAGAGAGGTCGCCACACGCAGCGTCGCGACGCGGTGGGCTTTCACGGGTCGCGAATCGGCCAGAGCTTTTTCCACGCTACTCCGGTACTTACAGCCAGCGATCGTGGCGGCTCTGTGTCACAGCCTGACCGATTTACCGTGGCATTAAACACGTGCGTGTGCACACTCGTGGAAGGACGGTAACGTGCCGCGTGCGGACGGTGTCGACACGAGGACAACACCGGCGATACGCAGCGTCCCTGATGCTGGCGATGGCGTCGGTGGTGGTGGCGGAAGGCAACATGCCAAACTGTCAGACAGCTAGCGGTGTGCAGCTCGGCTACACGTGTTCACAGGCCCTCCTGCAAGCATCCGTATGCCAATACGACGCGGGCTCACCCTTCGCCCTTTCCCGCCGAAACGCTTTATGCTACGGCTATTTGATAACCCTTTAACGTCACTGTGACCTACTATGCTGCGTTTGCATGCACGCACAGTAGTTCCGGCCGCCCACCGCCCGGTCTTAATCACTTTCAATCTCGCTTCTTCGCGTCGCTCGTCGGTAGTAGGCGGTGCGAGGCACCGAGACGATTCCGTGGCCACTTTCGGCCCGAGAGACGGATGGTTGCTGCGAAATGGGCAGTTTAATAGTGCAGTTGCGTTGCAGTTGGGGTTGAGGTTGCAGTTGCGCTCGGGGATGGGGCGCAATGTGTTCGCAATGGATTTTTCCCTGTCGCCGGTGGATTTTCGTTGCTTCGAATGTAGTTCGTATTCACGAGGTTGCAGTAATTGCAACGTATCGTGATTAGGAGTAATTAATTGATATTAATACTGGGGATAAATGAATTATTAGGTGATCAATTGCGAGTAGTGAATTACTGGTAATAGATCGCTAGTAATCTGGTTATCATATATACCTAGCTGCAGTTGTAACGGTTGTAAAGCTAATAATAATTATTCTGATGGAGAAAATTATGCTGTTTTATTATGGATTTGGTTTTTGTCGAGTGCAATGAAATTTTGAAATAAATATGATTTATCAAATTTATTTTAAAATTAACTTTTGCATAAATTCTTGGAAATAATGCATCGTATAACAAATTTTGTTTCTCACTGAAATATAGTAGGTGTTGTAGTAAAATTAAATAGTAAAGTATAAAATTATTATGAGACAGAAAAGTGTAATGAATTTAAAATCCAAGAATATAGAATATAATTCTATTATTAAAAATTTAACATAAAATTAATTATTTTTTAAGATTCAAACAGTTTCTCTTCAGATAATCTAATTTATTTATATAATTTTATTATGATATCTATAATAAGAACTATTGCTTTACTATTTACTTATATATCGATATTTTAAATTATAAATACATTTACTTATCTGTATTAAAAAATCATTTAGTTGAAATAATTAGGAAAATTTTTCCTCCCGTTATTTTATTGCTTACTTGTATTTTTGTTTAAAAATTTTATATTATATTGTTGAATTTTTAAATAATTTTATTTCAAATAAATCCATTAGACGTCAATGATATTGAACATACGAATATCCAGAATTTAATAATATTGAATTTGATTCGCATATGATGACTTCCTCTATAATTGCTCAATTTCGTTCACTAGATACACATAATCGTATAGTAGTACCAAAAAAATTACCTTTCGATTATTAATATTATCAACTGATGTAATTCATTCCTAGCGATGTGGGGGCTATCCCTTCCCCTGCATTTTGTCTTTTGTCTCCTGTTTTCTGGAGACATCCTATGACCTGCGTGGCCAATAAAGATCTGTAAAGATCCATACAGTTTTTCCACCGTTTCCACTGACTATTATTTCTTTTCTTATGACCCCTTTAACAGTAGGTAATATTGAAATACGCGTAATGTTATTCAAAATAAATTTGTCTCGATATTTATTCAAAAAAGAACACGTTTAGGAGATGGTAAATAATTTTTACCCGAAGAGACAGTGAAGGCTATATTTGAGTTTTGCACCCACTGAAATTTCATTTAGCCGAAAATGCTAAATTAACAAGCATTATGGACAGCTGTAATTTACGAGCTGGCGAAATAGGAATTGGTCGTTGCTGCCGAAGGGAAAAAGGTCGTATAAACGATTATACAAGCCAGTCGACAACGGGAGCATTGAAATAAATGGCTCGAGTCAAATCAAAGGAAACGGTCGTGTAATTTTACTTTCAACCTGGTCCTGTATACTTTGTCCTAATGTCGTTCCATTAATCTACTTTAAACTGACACGTGGTGTCGTGAACCGTGTACGGAAACACTGTACACGGTTTTCACTAATTTCGAGTCTCGTCAAATTTCATTCCAATTTTTTAATTCCCAAATCCCATTCTTCCACTAAATGAGAAATCCATCTCGCAATGAGTGGAATAAAAATTAACATCTATGGCTTCACAAAATTTCTGAAATGAATTACTTATGCAGTAGTAATTCTCTTCTCATAAGAGAGGACATTTTTTGAAAAAGGGCTTATAAATTTGTAGCGACCAAGTTTTCGCTGTCGTCAATAGATGGATTCCTACTTGAAGGAGGTTCCTTCTGTAGGAATTAGTCTCCCAGAATTGCTATAAAATTTAAATCATAAGTGAACAGATTAATACAACGGCTACAGTACTGTGTTGATGACTGTACTCAGTACCGTATTGCCAATTGTCTATATTCTTAGTAATAATTGATCTGTCCATCGATCATCCTCGAATTGCGATATAACTTAGATCGTCATAGAATAGGTTGATACAATGGCTGTAGTACAGCGATGATGGCTATACTCAGTACTGTATTGTCATTGTTAATATCTCACTTTAGAAAGTACCTTCCATAAAAGTTCCTATGCCACCTAAGTATCCTTGGTCTAAGGCAGGGCCTGTTAGAAGAAAGCCTCACTGATCAGTCGACTAGCAGGCCCAGGACGAAACGCATCCCTTCCTTTTCCTGTCGTCCTTCTACCTGCTACCCTACCAATAGCAACAAAGACCAGCGGGATACCAACAGGCCAGCACCATAGGACAGCCTAGCTCATCATATGCAACCATATCATCAAGAATCACAGAAGACAAGACCACTATCGTAATAAACCTCACCCTTGGAGACAGAGAATACTTGGAGTGGTATCATAGAATACCAGATACCTCCTATAAATTAAAATGGAGAATTAAATTAAACCAAGAATACTCGTGTGAATAAAAACCTCTCCGTTATCTCCATTTTGGAAATAACAAATTCAAATTTGAAATTTGTTTTAGCCGTATAGCAAATCATTGTATGCGATTTCCCAAAAAGGATATTCGGATCTACAAATCCTTTTATCACGAGTTCAATTATAATTTTCGTTATTAATTTACCCCCAATGGCGAATTTTCCAACTTCGTGACTAAGAGCCACGTAAAAAATCCCCATCCCAAGCCTCGCGGGATGAAAATAAATACAAAGGAATCAGAAGGCAAAGGCCGGTTCGTCGAAACGAGAAATAAAGAGGGGTCGTAAACCAGGCGGCGAGATGGAAAAAGATGGAAACCGGTTGAAACCGCGACACTCTCGGAACGTATGGAAATTCGAAGGTTGTATGGAGTCAGCAGGAGCGGAAGGTAAGTAAGGTCTGAACGTGGCGAAACGGCGGAGCAACTCGGTACCATAGGGGCGGACATAGTTATTGCTATGCATATGGTGGCTGGAACAATAAAACGGAATAGCAGCGGCGCAATAGGTTCGGCAGTGGGTTGGCACGGGATTTTAGAGTCGGTTTTAATCGGACTATCGAGACCGGAACCGACCTGGAACGCAAAGGGCGAATTGCACCTAACCGGGCGCCATTCTTTCTCTCTCTTCCACTTTCCTCTCCCTTTCTTCCAGGGTTTGCGAATTTCTGAGCGACGTTTCCCTGCTCCGCGTTTCCCTTTTCGTTCTCCCTTTCCTGCACCCCGAGCCACCCTCTATCGACGGACCACCCTCTTCGGTTCTCGCGTAGGATGGTCCGTGGATGAGCGAACAACACGGGTTCCAGGGTCAGCCGACCTCCAGCGTGGATCCCGTAGATGCAGCTGGCTGGTGTCGTTCGGTCTCGCGTGGATAGGTAAGAAAGGGGGAGGAAAAGAGAGATTTAAAAGCGGGGTTAAAGGGAACGCGAGCGTAGCGGATACTGGGTTAGCACCGGATTGTATCTACTCGAGCACGAAACGGTTTACATTTACTAAAAGTTTCCAATTGCATGGAGCACGCCGGATATCCACTCTACTTTCCTCCTTCGGAGATGTCATTTTACTGGCGGCGATGGCCGGGGGATGCAAGCGACGACTGCGAAGCCACCTACCCCTTTCTCTGTCTCGCTCCCGCGCCCTGTCCTCCCGACAGTCGCTCGCTGTCTGTCTCCCTCTGTCGCACGCGAACGACTTCAAAGTCGTAGCGGGGAATCGTTTCGCAAATCCTTGGAGGAGGCGTATCGGGCCCTTTCCTACACCGGCACCTCGATTTCACTTCGTGCACCACCCCCACTCGACTTTGTCTCTTTCTGCCTCTCGTTATCTATAATGGGTTTTCGCCGTTCTTTAGCGAACTACAGAAATCCCGTCTACCGTGTAAACTCGTTCCTTCGGTATTATGGTCTTATAATTATGCACCGGATTTCGCGATATTGTGTCTGCTACCCTTCTTTCCGGTGAGTCCGGGGAACGGACTTTTCCACCCGGGGAAGGGGTGGCTGGTGTTACCCCGCGAGGATTTAACCTTTCGCTGTTTCATCCATACAGCGCGTGGTCAAGGAACTGATTAGGATCATCGAAGATCATGTGCTGGTAGAAAGCCACTGTAGCTTTATCGGAGTAATTAGTAATCGATACGTAGGAGTTATTGTTAAAATATCGCTGACATCTGTCATGCAGTGTTTAAACTGTGTAATCTGTAGGAAAAGAATTGATGAGTGAAAAGCCTAAAGGAAATTATTTATTTCTAGAAATCTTAAATCCAACAATTATATTTCTTTGCCTATCTTATGATAAATCTGACCAGCTTCTATTTAAGAGGAATGTTAGGGGTCTGTTTTCGCCTCGAATAGGCTAATTAAAAAAATTTGTCACACAGTGGAAGATTGGTATTACTGGACACTTTATTTGACACATCTTTTATAAAAATTGTATTATGTACATTAAATAGTTTATAAATGTACTGTATACAAATTTTAATTGACATATGATTGTATGAAATCTTCGCTTTCTTTGTTATCTTAAATAGTAACCAAATATAAAATTATTTGACAATTAAATTTCAGATTTTCCAAAAAGTGGAGTTAATCAATTTGTACAGTGAACGGCTAATATATTAATAATAATTAATACTATAATTGAATATATTAAAACCAGTTATTCAAAGACATATTGGGATTGAAATGGCTGTAATATGTAGGAGGTCAGTTCTTTATAGACAGTTTTAGTTGCAGATGATTAGTTGTTGCAAACTGAGATTTGTGAAGTCGAACGTTGCATTAAATTGAGAATCGATCTAGATTCATGTAAAGAGATAATTCGTATAATCGGCACTCGCACACAGTTATAATTTATTAATAAATTACCACCACAGTCAATCCCTGTACTATTATATTGGAATGTGTTGTACCATGCCAATTAAACATTTTCAAGTTCTTTCTACGTATTGATTTGCTCCTTTAATGTGCTTGCATTCTATTTCATCCTAATACACATACACATGCGCTTGCATGCGCGCACGCACATTGTTGCTTCTATTCCGTCATGTATGTATATATACATGAATAAAGAATCTATAATGTTTGCGCAATTGAGTATTAAAAATCACGGATGAAATATAAAATAAGTTAACCACACAGTACACATTTTATCTTACGTTTCATGCATTCTTCAAAGCGATTCCCTCGTGAAGAGATAATTCATATATTTAATCGTAACACACACAGAATTATAATTTATTAGTAAATTACCACCACCGTCAATTTCTACGATATATTATCGTTACATCGACAAATTTAGTTCGTTTGAATTAAAATCAGCCTAGCCAAACATCTTATTCCCGAATCATGGAAACGTTTCCGATCCGAGTATCTTTAATCAGCGACGAAATAAAAATAAAAAAATCGTCTTCGAACCTCTTCACCAAACACCGATGAACTTTCGATGAACGGGGAATTATCGTGGTCGTCCGACAACCCCCATCCGTCTAACCAGCCGCGTAACCGGATATCTCTCCGCAACCTCGCCGGAATCGCTTTAAAATTACATTGGTACATTCGTGGCCAATGTAAACTCCCAGATCAACGTTATTCCAGCGGGCGAATAAATGCAAAACGATTTCCCGTGGAGGCCGTGGAGGGCCAGATTTCCTCGGAGAAATAATCGTCGACGAAGGTCGCCGACGAGGACACCATGGATTGGATCGAGGGTGGCGCGCTGAAAACGGAAGGTTAGGGGTCGGGAAAGGCAGGCGGAAAGAAAGGGACGGTCGCGGGCGAGATTTTCGGCGTAAGTGAGAAAGCGAGAGAAATGGAGAGAGAAGGAGGAACAAAGACAGAGAGAGCGAGAGAGAGTAGAGGCTGGTTACAAAGTTGCGAATTAAAAATACAAAGAAGAACGAGATGGGCGAGCGGGGTGAAAAAGGTGGTGGAGGTCGGTCGTGGAAGGGTAGATTTGAGACAAAGGGTGGCGCGGGAACAATGCCTTGTAATCTCGAGCCCTTAGAATAGCCCCGGTTGCTCCGTTCAGCTCAGGCATGCCTTTTCCCTTGCAACCAACGGCGTATCGAAAGCAGCGATTTTCGACCGCCTAACTCGGGGCCAAGCGGCTTTCAACCAGCGGCTTGTCAGTATTACCCGGGCACAATGAGCAGGTTAAACGAATCAATTTTTGCGCCAGGCCACGAAAGGAAATTCCATTTGCAGCTGCGGCTGGACCGGCCGAGGAGCCACGGGGAGATAACGCGGCGTGGAGCTGTCGCCGCGGTGATACGATGGCAGAGCCGGCTCGTAAAAACCCAGGGAGATCTCTTCGTGGCTGTGATCGTTCCTCCGGCCTGGAAGAAACGTATCAAAAGCTGGCGGGAAAATAAGAAGCTCGCGCGGAATTAATATCGCGTTTTATGACCGCTCGGATGAAAACGATACGACGAGGCGAGCCACTCGAAGTCCATTGAATATGAACGACCGCGAGTATCCCGGGGTTCTTGCAAATATTTAGTAGCTACGAAAGTTATGATAATGCGAATTAAGACGGAGGTTATTGATCGAGGCGAGTTTCAACTTGGGTGTCAACGAAACGCGGATTCTGTATCTCGCGTGGTACCTACGCTGTCTAATTCGCGCTGTGGTTTTGGTTAGTAGTGCTCTGTCTTATAATAAACATCTTTGCAGATAGAAATTGTATTGGAATTAGTGGATATGGTATCTTTGAATGTTTCCCAGGTGATTTTTAGTTGGAAATTTGGTAGATGGTTAGGTGAAACTGTCACAGAATTTGTGCTAAGAACAACCGCACTAATATCCCGTTTTAATGCTTACAAGGAGAATGCAAGTCTTCCGGATCATAGATTTAGTTGAAACTTTGTAGGTTTGTAGATTTAATCATTCAGGTCATGAAAATATATTATTATAACGGCAACTACTCGATAGTTTTCGAGATATTTATGATGAGAGTTTTATTATTGCCTTAATTACAAATTTATTTCGAATATTTATAGTATTTATTAATTCCCACACTGGTAGCAATTTTCGGATGAAGCCATCGGCCACAATACCACTTGATAACCGTCGATAACTATTCGGAAGAAATCTCTAGTTAAGAATAATAAAATTTTAATCATAAATACTCAAAAATTATCGAATAGTTGCCTTTATAATGGTACATTTCCTGGATCTGGATGACTAAATTTACAAACCAGCAAAGTTTCAACTAATTCAATCACTCGAAGGACTTGCACTCGGTAGAAATGTGACCCATACTCTCATGAAATCTCAATATTTAGGTATTTCCTGAATAATAATATCAGAAAAGTTAGCCGGTTCTATAAAAATTGGTGATATTTCTTTCCTGCAGCATCAAAAAGTGTCCATAAGAGACACCTTTTGTGCAAACTCTTTATGTGGATTTTTAACAATTAACACATTAGTATATTTAGCTAAAAATATTTAAGTAATGAAAAATTGATTGACGCTTTCTAGAAAATTCTTCTCCCCCTGTCTCGCTCTTATTATTCTGGCACATTCTTCTAAACATTTTTCAAACATCATTCGTACTAGACTGCAATCGCACATATATTTATATCATCGCGATTGAGTTTCACTTATTCAACCTCATTCACATTCACACGTATAAAACGACACTCACATTTTAATCAACCCTTCGGTTAATATTGAATTAACTCGAATTAATCGTTCAGGAACTAAGTATCTAAATTCTCGACGTAGTATTATCTATTATGTCCCAGGAAGCATGGAAACCGGACACAACAATTGTCTCGTCGCATCTCGCCGCCATTTCTCACCCCGAGACCAAGAACGGACACAAGAAACACATCGTAAACACATTTGCAGGACAAGCACGGGAGGCCATCGCGTCGCGAAGTTGGCAGAATTTGCAGAAATTTGCAAGTGTTAATTGCAAAGATTTTTCTCTTTACGCGCGCAACAGATATTACAGCAGTTGGCAACAGCTTCCTACCTATTCACTCAGTCCTCGCGGAATAGCGTTTGAAAAGTTGCGGCGCGCCGCAAGTTTCGCGGTTAGGTACCTGGAAGACGGAAGCAAGATAATAAAAGAAGAAGAATAACAGGATAATTTACATTGTCAAATTTTCATTGTGCCTTCCCCTTGTCTGAATTATCTCCCGCGTCCTTCTTCACTTTGCCCAACTACTCCTTTCTCAGCCCGCTACCCTTTCCCTGGCTCGCGTCCCACCCCTAGCGTTACATCCCCTTGGCGGTCTATCTACAAAGAAAAACTTTTGCGGATTACCATCTCGTCGTGGTTCTTGTTAATATTTATTAGATGCCCAGCGTTGGAAGGCAATGAGGATCGGCAGGATTGCCTCGTGTTAGGCCAACGCGAAACTTTCGCACTCCAACTCGCCGCATTTTCGATGAAAGTGATTACGAAGGAAAATAAAAAGGTGGAAAAAGGTGAGGGAGAAGGAAGAATCCGCCATTTCCAAGGATCTATGAATATCCGGCTATTTGATGCTCGTCGTTGGACGAATCTTTTCAAAAATTCATTTCGACGAGCTAAATTAATTTCGTCCAGTCGTTGCTGCATTTCTTTGTACTTTCTTCACCTTTCCTTCTTCTTGGGGAAGAGGACACGACGTTTGTGTAAGCGCAAGATGGCGCGAGTGTGGCTGTACGTTGACTTACATCGAAATGTCTATTTATGTTGTTTCTTTTACTCGATCGTTTACTTCTGCTTAATTACATGTATCATAAATTACTTTCTGTGTAGTTTGCATCTTCTAAGACTGATTTCATGATTTATTGTCAATCGATGTTATTCTTGTTTACATCATACTCTTTTACCGTGTAATGGGAGTCTCAGATGTGCCAAGGACTATTACTATTGTACTATTCTCTTTATTACTTTATTATTTCAATCTTGAAATGCGAATATGAAATATCGTATAGTGTATCTTTGATTTAGTATAATTAATATTATTATTACGGTTAATAATAATAAATTTTTAATTTTATTATTATTTTCGGTGGTACTAAATGCAAGTCTTCTATTATTTGTAATATGAGACTGATATTTAAAATTGGAATACTCTATTGACGAAATCAAAATTGAAACATTTGAATTGTTATAAATTAACATATTATTGAACTCATTTTAACAGGTGATTGTACCAAATTGCCAATGCACTCGAAACACTGCAACCTCTCAATTTTATTAATTTCTCTGACCACTGCGTCGAACATTTTGCGGAAAATTATTCCACCCGAATGAATGTTTTTGGCCACTCGATAGTGTCCCATAATTGAAGAGCTATTTATCTCGATCGCCTCTTTTCGAAGATATATTTATATAGAAAACGATAGTTCGTGAGAGATTCTCGAGACGCCGTGCAACAAGTTTCATTCTTAATCGTACCGCGGACTTTTAACTTGTCACGTCGTGACGTAATCGCTTCTGTCATTAAGATAGTAACCCCATATCTACGATATCTATATCCCTTTAATATTACTTCCGTTACAGGTCACCTTTTTATCGCTGAGTCATATCCTGGCCAGCTTGATACCTGTTTATTCCATATTCCGCCTATATTAATCAGTTAAAATTACCGTTGCCTCTTCGACTTACGTATATGTATCTTGAATACGAAGAAAACATGAATAGTATAAATACGACTGCGAATATTTTCATTATATATATCGATATATTCTCGATATATTCTTTATCTTCCAAGATATATGTATTAAATTTTCAAATTGCTCGAGGAAGAACTTATACTTCCATAAGTGCAGTGGAATAAATTATCATTTGCAAAGGAAAAAAAACATGTCACTAATTTATGAACACAAAAATTAGGTAAGGTAATATGAGTTTTAAATTTTTTTCCTAATTCCTGTTAAATCGAAATCGTGTAAAAACAGAACTGGGTGTACTTTTTCGAATATCTTCAATAAAACCTATTTTTAATTTAAATCCGTATACTAAATCCAATTTTGACCAACCCAGTATATTAACTTCTTACACTCGGACGGTGATTGTCATCGTTCGTTTTAATATCTTCCAGTTTAAGTATCGAATATAAAACAATAACTAGATTAGAAGTACTTACACGTGAAATATTAAAATGAATTACACGTGATTTTTTTTTTCTATTTCGACATAAACGCTCTCTAGCTAGGACCTAAGAAAAATATAAGAAAAGCCTCGAATTGTTACACCTCACAGAGAGATAGGAACACACCAACGTTAATACTTCTCTCCAAAATCACATAAACCCCTTTCGAGCAACCAAACCCAGCATTAACACGTCTGCATCCAATAACGAATCATAATGACCCCAAAAACCCCCAATTTCTTTCACGGCACCTTTCATAAATCTCCCAGAACGCATTGCGTATTTCACCACCCACGGAAGCACCATTCCCCAGCCCGAGCCTGCAATTCCCGTCCCAGAAACTTCGAACTTCTTAACGTTCTAATCACACGGCGGGTAATTGCCGTGTCCCGCCAGTGCACGCGCGCCAGGCGCCATTCAGCGGCAGGGGAAGTACCGTGGGCCGTGGAGTATCAGCATAGGGGGCGCTGGTAGATGAGCGGCTCGTCGGCGGCGATCTACCGCAATCCCATTCTGGGATAGCACGGCAGGGTGTCCACGGTGGTCGTCGGCTTGGTTTGCATTTCACAGCAGATATACGGTTATCTTGTACACGTCCGTGACAAAGCCCGTACGTTCCGGTTAAGCGCTATCTCGCCACCCCGCGCCCTCTACACGTCCTCCCGCGATCCGCGTCCGTATTAATTACGGCACTCATTAAGATATCCGGTAATTCGCGGCCAGGCTGGACGCGTTTGCAGCCGTGCATCGACAGGGTGCCGGGTTATGCTCCCGAGTCTCCAAGATTCGAGTCGGGAGGCTCGCGTGATAGCCAGCCAGGGTGGTGGTTGGTTGTTCCTTTGGCGGAGAGGCGATTTTCGTTAATTAATTGATAGATCCTGGCGAGAGATTGGGCATAGTCGGGTGCGGCGTGGAACGAATTTGGTTTCGTGGCTGTGTTGGTCTCGTGACGCTATCTGATGTCGATTTTCGGGCAAATAGAAAGTGTAGAGGGCGCCAGACGAATGCGACGCGCGTCGCGAGTTGGCGCGTGTGATCGTCTGTGGAATAATTAAATTTGATAGGAAGCCTGCGTGGCTGTGTCACGTCGGCAAGCCACGGTGAAGCTTCTGGACGTGAGTCACGAATAGCAAACGGAAGATACCGCTGTTGATCGGGATTATCGCTGGAAATCGCTCTGTGTATGGAAAGGATCACGGGGCCCCGAGTGCACTCCGTTTGGACGAATTTCGCGGATAACGATGATGGCCGGGAGCGAACGTGAATGCAGAGAGTGGGTGACTTGTAGTCTACTCTTATTTTCGTTGCACGTGGGAAATAGATTATAGGTGTATACTGTTGAATACGGAAGTATCTGTCGGGATGGATGATTCTGCCACGGTTGTTATAATATTACTTTCCACTCTGTATGCTAGTTTATTTTTCAAGCATTAGGTTGTAACTGCGGAGTGGAATAATAAACGTTCCTCTGAAAGTAGATTTCAAGTTTCTTTTTTGATGCGTGTATATTTCGAAATTATTCAATGATTATTTAATTTAAATTTACTATGTTCAAATAGAACATAAATCAAATTTATTTGGGTTCAATTCGAATTTTAATTTAGTCAATTGAATTTAATTTCAATTTTTGTATATGTTATATTATATTCAATTACAAATGCAATTTTACATACAGTAGTTTGGTACTTATTAGTGTAACTAGTTTAGCTTATTACTGTTAATAGATACATAACGTATTGGGACTTTTAATTCCTTAATTAGTACCAGCCCCATCGTGTATTTTCCCACTAAAGAGTGCAATAATAAATTTTATTTCACACCGTATTTTTCTATGCATGTTCATTTTGAGATTATTCAATTATTATTTAATTTAGATTTATTAAATTCAGATAGGATATAAATAAAATGTATTTCGGTTCAATTCGAATTTTAATTTCGTCAATTTAATTTAATTTCAATTCTTGTATATGTTATTTTATATTTAATTATGAATGCAATTTTACGTACAGTAGTTTGGTACTTAAATAACTAGCTTGGCTTATGAGTGTTAAGGGCACATAACGTATCGAGACTTTCAATTCCTTAATTAATACCAATCCCTTCGTACACTTCCCACATTTTGAAATTATTTAATTATTATTTAATTTAAATTTTAATTTACTCAATTGAATTTAATTTCAATCGTTGTATATACTATTTTATAATTAATTGTGTATGCAATTTTACATACAGTAGTTTAGTACTTGTGTAACTAGCTTAGCCTATGAGTGTCAACAGCACATAACATATTGAGACTTTTAATTCTTTAATTAATAATTCACTTAATTCCTTAAATAATAAATTTTATTTCACTCCGAATGTGCTGTCAAACAATTTCCTCGTGATAATAATAATTGTCAAACCAATTCGAATTCGTACGAATAAAATTCACATACTTCGATCTCGAAACAGAAAGAAAATTTTTTACGATAAAAGCACAAGCTCCCTTATCATCCGTGCTCTATAATTTCCCAAGTAATTGACAATTACCCTAAAAATTATTCTCGTATCCAAAGTCTTTTTATAAAGCAATAAATCACGAGCATTTAGGAAATTAGGTAAATTACAAGCCGAGATGCCTCTACCTGTAATCCAACGTTAATTCCAGTAGGCGTGCAAGAGTACCGCGGAACCCCGAATTTCCACTAAATTTTAGCACGAATATCCAGGTACTTTTTTCGAAACGTGCAACGTGCCTGGTCGATGATGAAGGAACGACACTAATAAGCAACCAACGGTCAATATGGCATACCGTGTTCACGGGGGGCGGGAGGGATGATATAATCTCGACGATAACTAGTGACTCGCATGCGAGTCACGAAAGCGTCGCGAACTTGCGGAGCGACATGCCGTAAGGCCTACGGGTATAAAGTGTCTGCTGCCGAGCTCTCGGTACCGAGGAATACTTGTCACGATCGGTTGAATGCTCCAACTTTTAAATGCAGCTATAAATAAGTTGAAATTATTCTGCCAGCAGGATCGGACAGTTGTTAAATAATAAAAACGACGAGTATAGAGACAGCGATACGTCGATGAATATTTAAACGGGTCTATAGATCACTATGTACTCGTCAAATTTTAAAGGAAGACGACGTGAAGACGTCTGAGTGAGTTCCAGAAATATTCATACCTCCAAATCTTCGATTTTTTTAAAAATATCTTTGATGGCAAAAATATGTTGTACTTAACGAATCCAAAAATTATGATGTATCAGATTTAGTATAATTTTTGTATTATTTTGGTGTTACAAATTTCCATGGTATGGGCTTTTTATAGTAGTAATTCTGCGATAAGTTCCTTTTTCCAAATTGCTGGTTTGCAATGAAATTGGAATTGCTTTAAAAGTTGTTTATGATACATGTTCCCATTGATATGGATTTTGAAATTTGTGTTACAAGTAAACTGCGTTTATTTGGATTTGATAATTTGCAAATAGGAATACTTGTATAGAAAATAGCCAAATTTAAGAATCATCGACTTACGAGTTTCATTCATTGCAATTAAATTACGTTCTTGTAACTCCAAATTGCAATAGATTTTAAAATCTACAAATTCTTTTTGTACTCTTATAGTTACTTAATAAAACGGCATAGTTTTCAGAGTGATCAAGTAATCACTTTCGTCGGGTAAAAATTCCCAAAAATACTTACATTTTCAACGTTCTACACCAGGATCCTCCCTTAACACTAGGTTTACGGACGCTATCTGTATACCTATTTCTACATATTTGACACCTGTCAAATTGACAAGTAAAGGAAACCACGTGTCTCTTTTAACGATTAGTTTAATTTAAAAACAATTACAATATTAACAGTCTTAATATAAGTTAACTAAATCTGTTACCATCGTATAATTGGAGCAACCCATCCATCAAATTGACGGGTTCCGTAAATCTAGTGTTAATTCAGCAGTATTCAAAATACTAAATTACTCCAAAAATAGTATCAATTTATTTAATATAAAATAATAGTGATTTCTCTTAGAGCAAAGTTTCACTGAATAATTTACTAGCAATTTTGATTTGCGATATTTTGCCATTTTCCAGGCAATTGCATATCTTCGAAAACGTGCGATCACATTTGATAGATCTGGGACACCAGTTTATGTCTGAGAAGAAGACTTATTGGCCAGCCTGTCCCTATACTTGTCCCTGCATAATAGGGAGACGTTATGCAGAGTCGCATAAATATTAAACAATATAATCTCTTAAGTGCTATCGATCAAGGGTTCACGCGACACTCGTATGAGTGACGGAATTGAAAACACGATAAAACGGAAGGATCCACGCGCTATGAGACACATCCACGGTCTAGTCGTTGACTCGAAATAATTGATTACTTCCGGCCGGAGCATTTTGGTAATGAAATCGGCGAACCTTGCTCGTTCGCGGCACGAAAGATGGGTGTGCTAACGAGGTTAGAAGGCCAGTTCCGGCCTGTAGACGGAAGAGAGCAGGAGCAGCATGCCCTATCCTCGCCGGTTCAGAACCATGGAAAACCATATTATAACTTCATTGCCCTTTTCGTCGGATCTACCAAACTCAGAAATCTTGCATATTGTTCTTCTTGTTACGCGTCATTCGCCTTTCCTCCAGGCACGTTCGCGATAGTTACACTTTCAGCTCGTTATCTTCCTGATCTAATGCGGAATATAATGAGGAAATATTATTTCGATATTATAGAATATCCTCCGTTAGTATATTAATATTTTAGTTACATCATGGAATATTTTTTATTATTCAAATGATATTATTTTAATTGTATATAATACATTTTGTTAGCAAAAAGTATTGCATTGATATTGTATAATATTTTTTATTACTGACAAAGAGTATTTTAATAGTATACGATATTTCTTATTAATGATTAAATTCGATAATAATACATGCCATATCATAGAAATAAATATTAAATTCTGGGAAGAATATAGTAAATGAAATGTTAACTAATTTAAATTAAATTACATCGTGGTTATAGAGATCTTATATAATTTTTATTTTCTTAATATGTTAGAACACATTTTCTCAACTTAAATCAAAATTGTTGGTATAGATCTTTTATTTTTATTTCGTACTGAATTTATTTTGGTCCAAGTTTTTTCTCTTATTTATAATACTTATTTAATTTTACGTCCCTTATTTGGAATAGCTACAAATTCCACGTAATTATAGATTACAGTCTAAATTATTCCTTTTATTAAGTGACGAGATTTTTCAGTTATTTATAATGTGCTTTGCGAAATTCCTATCATCTTATTAATATTGAGATAACTGTTAGACTCTAATAATATAGATATAAGTGCTAGAAATATTATAGCTAATATATAATTGTCAACAACTAACGTAATTATGTCGCATTTATAATAATTAACCGTTCAAGCTTTTAATAATCCTGTCTCTAAAACGCGAAAAATTTTAAAAAGTTGAGGAAATAGAAAAAATACTTGAGATATTTAAAAACAAAAATGACACACGAAGCAAGCACAGATTGAATTGCAAAATTGCATTTGCAAAATTAATTCAAGCCTTGTTCTTATTATTAAATTCCTTACTTTATTTGACAAGTTGGAAAAGATATAAGAAGGGAAAGAATATATTTGATATAGTAAATAATAGAAATGAAAAATAATGCAAGTACAGGTCGAATTGCAAGATTGCACTTGCAAAATTAATTCAAGCCTCGTTTCTCTTTTTAAATTTCTTACCTCATTTAACAAGTTTGAATGGAAGTAAGGAGAGGAAAAAAATACTTGAAATAGTAAAAAATAAAAATGGAACATAAAGCAAATGCACGATGAATTGCAAAATTGCACTCGCAAAATTAATTCAAGCCTCGTTTCTCTTTTTAAATTCCTTACCTTATTTGACAAATCCCAAAAGATATAAATAGGGGAAAAAAAAAAAATACCTGAGATAGTAAAAAATAAAAATGGGACATAAAGCAAGCACAGGATGAATTGTGAAATTGCACTCGCGAAATTAATTCAAGCCTCGTTCTTCTTTTCAAATTCATTACTTATTTTCCACGCTCGTTGACTTCTTTCTATTTTCTGAATAACGTTTCGTATCGCCATCTTGCTGGGCCATTTTTGTCCCTGACCGTACGAGTTCATTCCAGAATCCTTTACACCTCGCAAAACGGGAGAGTGCTTAAATTCATAATAGCCGCAAAATGCGGCGCGAATTTGCGATGTGCTAAAGTTAATTCTTGTCGGTTTTAAAGGGGGATTACACGAGCCGACCACACTCGGACCTTCTTCCGGGCAACGCGTTAACCCTTTTTCCTCTCTGCGTGCTTTCGGCTAGATTCCACGTGTTTAAGACTTAATCTACGCGACAAGGCCGTGAAACAACTTAAACTGAATCCCAATAAGCAATGCGTAATGCACATTTTCTCGTGGATGACAATGTACTGCGAATGCAGCCGGATTTTCGAACAAACTGTTGCTCGTTTCTCAATTTTCCTCGCATCCTTCCAAATATTACTGCAAAGAATTAGGGAATTTCACGGGAGTACGAATTGCTGATGCGAATTTTAATTCGCTATTCTTGAAAGCTGAATATTCATGTTGCAATTAACCCTTTCGCATTTCGACACTTTTTTGATACTGGAAGTTTTGTCATTTTTCGTCTCTCTTAATGGAAATTAAATCAAATAAAGAATTACTACTTATTAATATGTGTGTATTCAGATTAATTCTCTATGAAGGTATAGAGATTTAATGCATACAATGGAAGGTTTAAATAAATTCTATATTCCTTAAATTTTGTGTTATTTGGTTTCACGTAAAATGATTTGTAATCTGTTTAGTTTAAATTGACATTATATATCGAAATTTTAATAAAATTCCCTAATCGTCTATTTGAATTTTCGTAGATAGATTAATATTAACCTTTTGCGAAGGGTAGGATTAAGGGTTAGGGTTCCTTGTGAACAGGGAGTATTATTAACAATGGAAATCAAAAAACGACGATGCATAAAATATATTTATAACAAAAAATTAAGAATATTAGACTGAGATGTTTTTCAAAAATAAATTAATGTCAGCAACCACGATAAAAATTGTAAAATTACTTTTTGTTACAATTAAGCCTTCGATTATATAGCATATAGCATTCGATTTAATTAGAAAGTATGTTAATTGATCGTTAATTTGTCTATATCGCGATATATATATATATACTAATTTTCGAGTATATATTAATTTATTATCAATTACATAATATTTAATTTAATTGCTATGAATTGCATATTAATTTTCAAGTATGTATTATTTTTCTACATTGCTGAATAAGAATTAGTACAACTAATTCTATACTAATTCTTATAAGTATAAGTATTCGATAAGAGTTAGTATAACTAAATTGAAATCATTGTTCCTACCGCGATATATGTATTAATTTTCAAGTATATATTAATTTATTATCAATTATATTATATTTAAATTAATTACTATGAATTACATATTAATTTTCCATATCGCTGGATAAGAATTAGTATAACTAATTCTGTACTAATTCTTATAAGCATAAGTATTCGATAAGAATTAGTATAACTAAATGAAAACCATTGTTCCTATCGTGCCTTTTACTTTTAGCTGATATTATGTTCACATATGGTTTACCGATTGAAATACTATTTAAGGACTCGGTGCAGCTTGAAATATTAGCTGTGCATGTGCAACACATTTCCAAGTACTCATCGAAATCGAGTTCTCTTTTTTTACAACAAACTATCTGTAAAATGTGGCGAATAACAGAGGAAGAACCTTTTGCTCGTTTCTACAAGCAAACACGCTTAGCAATGAATACTACCTGCATGATAAATTGCAACGCGCTGCTCGTGAAATATATTTTTCGGAACAATTTTTAAAATTAAAAATAATAAACGCAGTGGATACGGATAAAAACGCCAGTCAAATGTTGTATTCCATTTTTCTTTTAAATTACTCGCACAAACTTTTGCAGGAACGTGTTTTCGATATTTTCGTTGTGAAATACCACGTGAATTTTTTGACATATGTTAATTCTGTGCAATATTTTATACTGACAATTGAACGGAATATCTCGCCGAAATTTCGATGTCATATTTCGATAAGAACACGGTTTTTATATGGATAAAATAGGAAAAGAGAGTGGAGAGAGATTTAGCTATTTGTTTTAAATTTTAATAGAAATACGGATATTTACGATTATACTTTATGATAAATCATTCTAGTGAAAAATTATTTTTAAAATGAGTACAAAGTATAATAAGAATTGTGGAGAAATAACGTAACAAGTAATATTTGGTCGAAACCGAACTAATTAACTTTGTTATTTATAAGTTCAATTTTATTTCCAAGCTTCATAATTGTAATATTATTTACATTGCAAAAGAAGAAAAAATAAATCATATCCATATATTTATTTATGAGCTTGCAAAAATAATTAGAAATTTGAAAATAAGCTTAAAAATAAATAACACTTATTTACAATATCATCACTTCTGCTTTTTAATTGTTATTAAATTTAATCATAAATCAAGTAATCACTACTCTGATTAGCCAGGTATTATATTTTTGCAATCCACAATAACGACAGTTCATTCTAAAGTCATCAAAAATTTCATAATAGTAACGATAATAATCTGGTCAAAATACTCTATGGTGCTTTTTTGCAAATCCTATCAACGCTGCAACTTGTAACACCCACAAAACAAAATCCATCTATTCACCATACAACCTCTCAGACAACGATAACAATTATTCCCTCCCGAGTTTGCAAAAATTTCACAGTACCAACGATAATAATTCTATGGAAATAATCTATCGCATTTTCTTTTAAACCCTATCAACGATGCAACTTGCAACCCCCATAAAATCAGAATCCACTTAATCACCAAAAAATTTCGCAGACAATAGTATCAATTATTCCCTCTTGAGTTTGCAAAAATTTCACAGTACCAATAATAATATATCCATGGGAATAGTCTACGACATTTTCTTTCGAATCCTATCAACGATGCAGCTTGCAACCCCTATAAAATCAGAATCCACTTAATCACCAAAAAATTTCGCAGACAACAGTACCAATTATTCCCTCTCGAGTTTGCAAAAGTTTCGCAATACCAAGAATAATAATTCCATGGGAGTAGTCTACGGCATTTTCTTTCGAACCCTATCAACGATGCAACTTACAACCCTCCCAAAATCAGAATCCACTTATTCACCAAACGACCCGGCATACAACAGTAACAATTATTCCCTCTGGAGTTTGCAACAATTTCGCAGGAACAATAATTCCGTGGAAATACTTTATGGCGTTTTCTTCTAAACCCTATCAAAGTCTGGCTCTCCGCGTGATGGTTACTAGGATACGCGACACCGCCTCCACCCCACTAGCATTTCCCGTTTTACTCTTCTCCAGACCCGTTCCTCCTCGTCATCCGCCACATCGTGCGCTGATGTATGATTTAATGCTGGTTTCGAGAGTAGACCGAGGAGAGCGTAGAGCGAGTAGACTGGCAACGGAGTAAAGGGGCGGGCGGGAAGCACGGGGGTGGTTGGGACGGTATAAGGGTTTGCACGGTGTAGTGTTGCAGTGAGCTCATTAATTTACTAGCAAGCGCCAAAGGGTGGCTTAACAAGGCGCTAGCTTCCATTTTATTAGGTAAAATTGAAGACACGTTGCAGAATGCGCTTCTTGAACGTGAAAGCCTTACGGATGCCATCGAACTCAAAAATCCCATTGCCCGGGTTCGTCTTGCGGCTTACGAGCGTGTTTAGGTTAACTTGGCAGAGGATCCTCTGATCGTTGAACAGCTCTGGTCAATTGTGTCATTTCTTCTTTGTCTCCGCAATTGTGTTCGTGTGTATCACTTTGTAGGTCACGTATAATGGTGCTTATAAATCATTTTACAAACATGATCTACTGCCTTTAGGATAAAAATAGAATGGTTAAATCTGATCAATATATATATACAGCTTTTATTCCATAAATCCAAAAAATGATAATTTTGTTTTTGATAGGAGTTTTAAGGGTTGTTACCCCTAATAGTAAAACTGTCGATAGAACTACTGAATGTACTGTGTACATAAATAATGATACCTAAATACGATGAAGATGAATAAATAAATAAATTATATTTTATTTTTAATACGAGTTTCAATACATTTCAGCTGGGTCTGTACGATATTTAAATAATTAGACGATGAACTATGGTACACTGACATCGAAAATGCTATATATCATAGCAAAACTTTTTTGACATTTTGAAAGAAATGAGGAATACGTTTAAGGTAAAATTTTGGTGCATTTCAAGTAGGTGTGTACGATATTTAAATAATTAAACGATGAACTATGGTACACTGACATTGCAAATACTATATACCATAGACGAAAATTTTTGGGTATTTTAAGGGAGACGAGGAATTCGTTTGAAGTAAAATGTTGCTGCATTTCAGCAAAGTCTGTACGATATTTAAATAATTATACGATGAACTATGGTACCCTAACATTAAAAATACTATATACCATAGTCGAAAATTTTTTGACATTTTAAGAGAGACTACGAATTCGTTTCAAGTAGAATCTTGGTGCATTTCAACTAAGTGAGTGCGATATTTAAACAATTGGATAATGAATTATGGTACATTGACATTGAAAATACTATATATCATAGTAGAAAATTTTTAAACATTTTGAAAGAAACGAGGAACTCGTTTAATGTAAAATATTTGTGCATTTCAGCTAGGTGTACACGATATTTAAACAATTAAACGATGAACTATGGTACACTGACATCGAAAACGCCATATAACATGGTCGAAAATTTTTGGACATTTTAAGAGAGACGAGGAATTCGTTTAAGGGAAAATCTTGGTGCATTTTAGCTAGGTATCTGCGGTCAGTGACGTCTCGCAAAATGGCGGGCACTGCGAGGGTCGCGAGACCGGGAAAAACAAAAGGACGAAGAAAAATAATTAATGTGGGTGTCTCATGTGCGCTCGCCTGACTCCTCCCTTCCTTCTTCCCTTTCGTCCCTCTTTCCAGAAGAAGGGTGGGACGAGTACCAGATAAAAAGATAACGAGGCACCGGGAGGCTTCACAGGCCAGACTCGACAAAGGTGCCTAGTAACGTTACGTTTCAACCTACGTTTCAGCTACCCGTGCATACATTGGCCAACGTGACTGTACAAACACAGTTTCAAAACACGCTTCCTTGCGAATGTAAACTTCTAGATAAAGAACATAATGCCGTGAGTTTTTGTCCCTCCTTTGAACAATGCTCTCTAAGTGTGAATTTGAAACGAATCCGTTAAAAAGCAACGCGTTTAAATATCTCTCGCGTTCCTTTTTTTCCTTTTTTCCCTAGTTCTCTGCGGTACTTTGTAACTGAAATTATTGCGTAAACTCGGGAGCTGCGTCGCGATGGTGAATGCGAACGCGAAATGGGAAGAAGTCGGTTAGTTTAGTTTTCATGGATACTTATTAAAATAAATAAGAATGTACGGTTTGTGCGAAACTATGGATTATCCAACTAATTAAGTCCCTTTCATTTTTTATTTCTCTCTTCCTCTTCTTTTTTCTTTTTTTTTTTTTTATTTCTAATGGGAAATTTGATTCAGTGAGAGGATTATCAAAGAAAATACTTAATAAAATTGTTTCGAGTATGACATGTATTATAATATATGATGAATCGAGTAGTGAAGCAGTAATTTTGTTGAAATAAATATCCTTAACTCGAAACTTTGTTATTAAATTAATTTTCAAAGAAATTTATGTATACGATTATCTAATGAATTTCGAAATTACATATGTACCTCTAATTATGAAAGTGGCTTATGTTATGTATCTCATTCCAGAGTGATAAATTATATCTTAATACTTTTAGTGCCTATACGAAGATAACCAAACAAATTTGACGAATTTACTAAGGTTTAGGAGAAAGCTCATGAACACCAAACTAAGAGTGATATTCAAAAATTGAAAATGCAGCGTATTACGAAAGAAAGGAAGAATAGTATAATGCCAATTGTATTTCAATATTTAACGAAAATCATACGAATAACATTTACAGCGTATACAGAATATAACAGAAATATAAACGAAAGAATATAGTAAAAATTAGAAAATAAAAATATAACAAGAAGTTAAACCCAAAAATAATTTTTTAAATTCTTTTGCAATGAAATTAAACCGTTTATAACGTTTTATAAATTTATTTCGTGATAGAGCTTTCTCGCAGTGCGAAGAATAAGGCGCCATCGCATAGGCAACGAAATATTGGCACTTTTTGCAAGTATAGCGAACGACGATAAAATAAAAATTAAATATAAATAGGCACTAAAAAGGTTAAAATAAAATTTCGCCACACTGTAAAATTTAACTACTTACACAAAATTAATAAAAAATTCGTTTCCTTTGTATTTCTAATTGTTATCGCTATCATAATTTCCTAGATATTCTTCGATTTATCCTCTTAATGCAATAACCAGTCACGAAATATTCGACTAGAAAACCATTTTTCAATCCACCGTTTGGAACTCGTTATTTGCTCCTTTTTCCCAAGTTCCATAACCTCTAATAACTTCCTTAAGCGACTAATCCATAGCCGAATCAACGATTTAAGAATATTCAAGAAATTCGTATATAACCGCAAAATTACGGACCACACACCCATCGTAATTTCATTCTGAGCAACGAGGCAGGTATCAAGCATACCGGTCTAAAGATTTCTTTTCTCGCCTATAGAAAAAAACTTCCAACGACCGCGTGGTTCGCGATATGGACTTCTACATGCAAATAGGCGCAGCTAAACTGCAGGGGAACACGAGCTTTTCTGCAGCGGTTAATTAACTCGAATGGTATCCGCCAGAAACGTGGCACTCGTGGCACGCTTTGGTGCGAAGGCAGAAATACAAGGGGATTGATGCCAGCCTCTGGTTGCTCTTCATGGTCGTTGCTTTCTCAGAGGAAATAATAAGATTTCCGTATTTATCCCCGGCTCAGGGGGCTTCGTCAGCCTTCGTCACATTCCGTGTCTATGGCAATCTCCGAGCAGAGCCTTCTATCTTACCCGACGTCTTCCATCGATTCTCCTCGGCTACCCTTGCATCCTATTTATCACGATGCAACGGGCCAGCGTTTCCCATCTATTATCCGTGAATGATAGAACGGATAAATTCTCGATCAAACTTGTAGAAATTGGCAACGCGATATAAAACGTACAACAGATACTTAAGCCACTTTCACGCTTGATTAATGGCGGCCTGCTTGAATGGGAACAAGAGGAAGCGACGTGGGAACGCTGTTTCTTTCATGAGTCGACTAGCCTTTCGGTTCGATTAATTATTTCCAGCATTCATTTCTTACGTGTACTTTTCTTTCATATTTACCATATTAATCGTTGGATCGTGAGTAATGCAGGGGTGCTGTAACTGTCTATTTTCCAATATTAAGAATGTATTAGAAGCTTTGCTTTTCATCTATACGCTTGTTTTTCTTTACAATATTAGAGCTCTTGACAGGCATGACTCGTCACGTGACAGAAATATACGCACAGTAATGTAGGAATATTGTGACTATATTTTCTAATATTAAGAAAATATTAGGAGCTTTGCACACTTTGCTTTTGATCTATATACCTATTTTTCTTTAAAATACTAGAGCTTTTGACAGGTTTGACTCGTCACGTGACAGGAACTTACGCACAGTAATGTAGGGGTGCTGTAACAGTCTATTTTCCAATATTAGGAAAATATAAGAAGCTTTGCACACTTTGCTTTTGATCTATACGCCTGTTTCTCTTTACAGTACCAGAGTTCTTGACAGGTATGACTCGTCACGTGACAGGAATATACGCACAGTAATGCAGGGGTATTGTAACTATCTATTTTCCAATATTAGGAAAGTGTTAGGAGCTGTGCTCACTTTGCTTTTGATCTATACATCTGTTTCTCTCTACAATGCTAGAGCTTTTGACAGACGTGATTCGTTACGTGACAGGAACCTACGCACAGTGTTTCCTAATTGTTGCAGTAAAAATTAAATACTAAAATAAACTCTACATCCTGACAATGTGGGGACGATCCCTTTCCCTGCGTTTTGTCTTTTGCCAGCACGTGTCTTTTGTCTCCCGTTTTCTGACCTGCGTGGTCCTAAACAGACAGGTCAGTTCTAATCGTTCACCTGTTTAATAAACATCTATATAGTTTCTCCATCGTTTTCACTGGTTACTATTTCTTTGCATTATAATCCCTTAATACTAATCCCAGGAAAGATGTCGCGATTATACTAATGAGCAATAATTAGTTGCTCGTTGAAACAGTGTACTTATAATATTTTAGAGTAATGGATTTTTTATTATTTGTATAGTATTGTTGCGTTCTTGATGCGTTCTATGCGCTC
Source organism: Eufriesea mexicana (assembly GCF_001483705.2). Taxonomy (NCBI): domain Eukaryota; kingdom Metazoa; phylum Arthropoda; class Insecta; order Hymenoptera; family Apidae; genus Eufriesea; species Eufriesea mexicana. The sequence continues at coordinate 1,216,816 of NW_016913313.1, read as the reverse complement.
TATGATAATTGCGAATAGGTAATTTTTGAATAGAATTGTGTGTATTGGGGTGTAAATATTTTGTAACTTTTAGAAGTTACTTTGCATAATGAAATTTGGTAGTTGTGTCGTACAGTTAGAAACACGAGAATAATCGTAGATAAAGCTTTGACCGAGCTTTAGGCTGATCCGTACTGTGTATGTAATATAATATATGTACGTTGGTGACGATAATTAACTGATGATGAAGAATGATGAAGATAAATTACGTTCCTGTCGCAATAAATGTCAACATTAATTTTGTCGGAATCAGCTAGATATTTTCAGTAGCTTGGAAAATGGAATTTGGAATCAGTGATTTTGACAAATTTGGTAATTCTAGTGTTATGCAGCCGAGATATAAATATTCTGCGTGTAGATCAATGAACAATTTGAATTGCGAGTAACGATTACACATTTCCATTTCATTAGAGTGTAAATTACAACTGTACACATTCATAATGCATGCAACCATAAATAGCAACTTTCAAATTTTCATTTCCTTTGCTATAGAAATAAAATAATTATAATATCGTTAACACGTGTCTAGATATTGAATTTGCAAATCTTTTCATAAGTCACTCATACACATTCGCAATCATAAATAGCAACTTTCTAATTTTCATTTCCCTTGCTATAAAAATACAATAATTATAATATCGTTAACACGTATCTAGATATTAATTTTGCAAATATTTTCATAAGTCACTCGTACACATGCGCAACCATAAATAGCAACTTTCAGATTATCATTTGCCTTGTTTAATTGTAAATAACATCGTTAACACGTGTTTAGGTATTAAATTTGCAAATCTCCCCATATAAGTCACTCATAGGCTAAAACAATAAACTCTACTTCTTCAATTTTTGTTTTAAATTTGAACAAATGCATATCAATTTATATTTAAAATAAATTCCCATTTTTTGTTTTCCGTAATTAATTGATTTTTCGTACCCTGCATACTATCCACGTTCACAGTATACGTATTATTTGGTCCAAAAAATGAACAACCTTCGTATCACTCGAACCCTCTGAAACACGAAACTATAGTAATAAACGAAAATATCCCATCTCAAAATATTTCGCAATCCTGACATTTTTATTACACAAATAACATCATTAAAATTTGTCTAAATACTTAATCATCAAACATTGTACATATATTTATTTCATCTTACCCTATGTATCAACTCGAGGAATACGACATCGACTTCTTAACCACCCCAGAATTCCGTTTGAAATTCACCTGTGTTTACCCCGTACGACCATCGTCGCAATTATAAATACTAGGATACATGCAGGACACATTTGGAATGGAAAGTGGAAAACGGTTTGGCCCGTAATAAACAAACGAGCCCTTTGGTAAAACATGCGAACGGCAGGTACGGCATCGTGGAAGTGGCGAAAAATATAAAACGACGCTGTAGAGAGCGGCATCGTGTTTTCGGGCAATTAAACATTTCCATTTTCAATTTCTCGTTGGCGCTGAGCGTCGGGGCGCGGTCGGCGGTCAGCCTGTGGCTGACGATCGTTGATTCGTTTATCGCCGATCTCTCTGTTCCTCCAGCCTGATATCCCACCCTCTGTCCATCTCCCTCTGTCTCACCCCCTCTGCGCTTCTCTATACCACGCTCTCTTTCCCCTCTGCCCCTCTTCCCGCTCCCCGTCCCCCGCCCTCCCTGTTCCGTCTCTTTGTTGCTTCAATTTTTTTCGTGGTTTTCCATTTCGAGCAGCCTCGCTTCACCCCGGTCCATCGACAATCCCGCCATTCGAATCACCCTCGAGAATCGAACGGATACCAAGCAATTATTTAACGCTGCGTACTGGTGGCTTCGGTTTGTCTCGTTGAAATACGCCAGAATCCCGCCTATCGGAACGCCTCTTGTACGAGGTGACAGTTTCATCGATTATCCTATTATCATTGGACGCTGAAAGCCAACTGTGCACCAACGAAAATAAATTCGGATCCCGCTCCAACTATTATCTGGTTATTGCAGGTTACCAGCTGGAGCGATACTAGGGTTGAAAAGAAGCAAAATCGGCACCTGCTGCGGGTTCCTCTAATGTTTCCAAGGATTTTAGGGATGCTTGATTGGGGTGGTAGAGGAATACAGGGGTGACTTGTTGGTTAGGGTTTTATGAGAAGAGAAGGTTGATACTTCGACAGATTCTTCTCAGGGAAGTCCAATTTGGGTTCTAGGTATAGTTTGAAGCGTTTAAGGTTGAATGTCGCGTGCTTTGGGGACTTGACAGGTGTTAGGTATAGAGATGACTCGTTAACTCTTCTTATCATCTAGAGAAGGAAGCTTGGAAGAAATCGGTGGGCAAACGGTCAGTAGGTTGACCTAATCGCACGCACAGATGAAGATGAAGACATATGAATGTAGGAATGGAATGAGTACGGCTCTGAAAAATTGTCAAGAGTGTTTGGGTATAGAACGAAAGTGACCGCGTGCAAGAGGATCGAATGTAAGGGATGCTTATGACAGAACTGAATGCTATAAACGAGTGGAAGTTTATGAATGCGTCATGTGTTTGAAGGACTTGGCCCATCGAGGTTGTGTAGGAAAGAGCATGATTGAGAAAGAAAGGCTTGAGTATGAAAGAAGACAGAATGAATGGTTAAAAGCAAGGGTGCAAGGGCGTGAGAAATCAGTGTGTTGGGAAAGACAGTGTGCAAAGACAGTCCATCAGTCGCAGTCTGCCAGTTACAGTTTTGAAAGTCAGTTGTAGGAATCAGTTTTAAGAAAGATCAGAAAAGTGTGCCCATAGCGAATCTCTCTTGTGTCATAGCCAGCTACCGTCATTCTATTTATAAGCTTATGTACATCATCATTAGATCGTCTTTGCTTCACGACGATTAGTGATGGACAGTTTGTTCGAGTATACGCGGATTTTTATAATCGCGACACAATGGCATGGCCAAGCGGTGTGCGACGAAAATGGAGAGATTCCTTTGTAAACACGCGAGTGTCCGACTCGTGTTAGTCAAGAAGCAGCTATGCGAGGAGAAACATATAAACATAACTATTGAGAAAGACTGTGTTCAAATTTATTAACGGAACAGTAACCTAAATCCAACACAGTTCTTTTGAGAGATTGTATTTGGCTTCGAAATAGTAAGTGGACTGTGTCTCTATCTAGTTATCACTTATTTTCATATTCTACGAACTAATAGGTCTAGCCCTTATTTAGACCCTTGGTAGGACTATGTAATTTATAATTGGATGAAATTTTCGAATTTTAAGTACAAGAATAGAGGCTACAAACGGAAAAACGAACTGAATTACTGCCCCCATACTCCAGGTACTTGGAGTATATGATGGTCAAGCTTCAAGGTACCATCGCGTTTTACCTGGGTACGGGGTCAGCGATATGGCCTTTCCTGTTGAGCAATAATATCGCCGAAACGGTATTTCAAGGATTAACAGTTTATTTTATTCTATTAAGAATCGAACAATACTATCTTAACACTAGAACTACCAACCCAGTGAAAATGACTGGTCTCAGAATTTTCCATTTTGCAGTCACCGAACACGTACACCTGCTTTAAGAATAAAATTGGTATCAACTCGTATTAAGAAAGACCTGTAATCGATGTATTCATTCATATTCATCGTACCGCTGAAATTACTATAATTTGTGCACGTTATAGTTCGGTTGACCATTAAAGATCGGTAGTTCTAGTGTTATGTCAATCCACCTAAATACGATCCCACGTTTAATCCCTGCACGTTGAAGACAATGAAACCTGTTTTCAGCATCCTATAATACAATGGTTCACGCGCTGAAAAGATTGCCGCGTTATCTTCGGTGTATCTGCAATTAAGCTAACCTACTGATCCACTGCCAATCCCATCGAATCACTGACTCCTTGCTAGCTGCCTAGCATAAACGGGATCGACTTGTCCGATAACGAGAACACGCGTGAATAATTTTCACGCTATTCACACGGCCTAGCCTAGTCGCCTCTGCAGCGTAGCTAGCACACACCTACGTTGAGCATACAGGATCGCATTGACTGGCGTTTCTTCGTGCGTTAAGCGGCCTCACTGGCATAAAATTCCAGCGAACGGCAGCTATTAATTGGTGTACGTACGCGGAATTTTGCAAGTGCTGCCGCCCCCGCGCCACCCCCCGAGGAACTTCATATCGAGCGTGGACGTATCCAATTAAACGAAACTTGCCTGGCAGCTTGTTCGTTATAATTAATAATTAAAGTGACGAAGGTAAACAATTACAGATGATACGCGTACACGAGCGGCAATTAATTAGAAGCTGCCGCGTGAATACCTATTGCAAACGTGTGATTATCTTAAAGCTCGGAATACAAATCAGTTTCCAATTACGGCCGTGTTCCGATGGAATTCCCATGGCGTTCGTTCGTCACGCAGCCAGCCGTTGCTCCAGCCATTGCTCCAGCCTGTTCCGTTCCGTTCCGTTCGCCAGATTCAATGGCGTGCAGGATGAATTTTTTAATGAACAAGTCCGTAGCCTCTTCGGGGGTTCATGATTTATTTCACTTTACCGTTTCGTACAGCTTCCGGAGCAGTGGGGGTAGTTTACCAGGCGTGCAACGAGGTATTCGAACGGGACCAGCACAGCTTCTAGCAGAACGCGTACGGTATTGTGTTAGGACCATCTTGGGAGCAAGCAGGTGCTCCGGCCTGTCCCGCGGGGGATATCGGATCCTCGCAAACTAGGATATATATCCCGTAGACAAAGGTTAGCCGTGTCGCGGCGAACTCGTAAACGGTTGAATCGCGTCCAAGAAAATACGATCGTTTTGATTGCTCGAACGCGGTCGAATGAAATGCTCGATCGTTCTTTATCCCGGCCGTTATTCCGGCCTGTTACATTTCTGAAACGTTTCATGGACCTCTCGCGTGCACGCCGCGTCGCTACGCGGAACTGTCACGAATGATTAAAATACCTCTCGTTGCGTTTCTTTATCGCCCGCGTTTCCATATATTTCCTCTTTTTTCCTCTCTCCTTCTCTCTCTCTCTCCTCCCTGCTCCTTTCCCCCTCGCCCCCCTGTTTTTCCCGCGCCCCGTTTTTACCCGGTTTTTCTATCGCGTGCGTGCGAATTAATTAATGCCAGGGGGAATTTGTGGGTCGCGCGGATTAGGTTTGATCGAAGGAACTCATACACGCTGGTTTATCGCGGAATATTTATGAAAGAATTGTGCGCTGTAATATTTCCCAGCCACTGTGCAAACATAATTCTGCCAACTTCGTGAGAACATGTCTTAGTTATGTTCGCGGGCCCAAGTTTTAAATATTTTTCGAACGTACGAGGTCCGCACGCCATTAGAGAGTGGCATAGGTCAGGGGTGATTGGGGGTCGATAAGATTTTGTGGCGAATTTTTTACTTTTTCATCTGGATATACTATAGAGGAAGGATGTTATTGGGATTATGGGTAAAAAGAAATAATTATTTGTATTTTATATTTATCTTTATTCTATCCTAAGGAAGGTATATCTTAAGTATTCTGACTATTCTCGTTGAGAGTCAAAACGAGAGTGAAGAAAAGGGTATGCGATTAATTAATTATTTTTCATTATTTTAATAAAAATTATCGTGAATGTGGGTTTGGTTTAATCGAGGATTGCATTATCTATCCGAATACTGAAATTTTCTGAATTTGGGGTTTATATTATTGTGATATTTGGAGAGTAATATTATTCTAATTTATAGCTTTTTCATTTTTGGTAAACTTCAAGAATTTGTTTATATTTCTTTGGAATTCGTCTTCTGAACATAATCTTTTATAAATTTGAAGGAAGCAGTGATATATTATTAAAACGTTTATTAAACAATTTAATTTTGGCAGAATTTACTCTGACAATTTCTCTTTGGACAGACTTTAGAACAGAAATGAAAGAACAGTATTTTTAAAAGTTTACTGAAAAGGAAAAATTTCGTTTCGTTTCTTTCCCTCCAAATTTTGTTGAAATAAAATATTCACGTAACTGACCCACCATAGTAGAGTTCAAAAATATCAAAATTCCTTTTATCACGATCTCTCAAGGATTCAAATAAGAAAATAAAAAATTATGGAAACGTCTATGAAGCAATTACAAATTTTCCAAATTTAAACGTACTTTAAAATAAAATGAAAAATATTAAATTGCTATTATAAAAATTCTAAAATAATAAAAGCTATGCAAATTCTTCGAATCTCTTTAAAAATCGAAATCTCGTTGCACCGAAGTTTCCTTGGAATAGAAAATAAAATTTTACGTTTCACTGAAAAATCAGACGAAAAATGAGTCTTAATTTTCCGAATTTTCTCGGTTCCCATATTTCAGCGAATTATTTTCTATTTTCTTTAGTTTTGCAAAGCAAGTGTATTCCGACTTGGCGAATCTATTTGCTCGATGCTCGATTGATCATTTGCATGCGATCAGCGTATCGAGATAGCTGGTCACAGGCGTAGGAAAGGCAAATTCCACGGATTATTTATTCAGATGGTCAAAAACGTGATCCACGCGATAGATCTAAAGCGGAGCAGGTGGAGATGAAACGGATATCCGCTAACGAAACCCTCTTCGTTCCGTAGTTCAGATAGCCGTGCTCATGTTTACAATAATAACGCGTCTCTGCTTCCAGCCGGGTATTCTATATACATATATAAGCAACAAGCCAAAGCAATTACAGTGGTCCGGGGATCGTCGTTGTTATGCCAGATGCTCGTCGTACTCCATTACATTGATTAGTAACGAGAGCCACGTAACCTTCGTGATTACCAGTGATCATTGATCTACCAATTTCGATGTAACCGATATGTCAAGAACTTCGTGTACAATCAATGGCCACGATCAAGGATGTAATTCTCTTTCGATCTTCCGCGTCTGTTCCTTCGTCATTATGCTGAAATGACATTGCGACGTGATCAGGAGTGACGTGATCATGATGCTGCGATAGCATTATGCCAGTAAGGGTTTCGGGTTCGAAATAGGTCGGTTCTTTGTGTCGCCATTTGAGATTTTTGTTATTTGCCGAATGATTATGATGATATTTTATGGACGATTAAGTAGTTGGATAGTTATATATATAATAATAATAATAACAGGGTTGACATGGTATGGCGACGTGACCGGAAGTGGTATGATGCTGCGGGAACAATGGATCTCTAAATTGTCAAGATATTTCTGAATTTTGTAGCATAGTTTAATAATTTTGGGACTTATGGCAAAGTCATTTGGCTGTAATTTAGTGTTTTATAAAAATTATTGAGTGGGATAGATTTAGAGGAAATTTTGAAGTGACGTTTCTTCGCGAACTAAATCGTGTATTGCTATTGTCACTATATAATAGTTTCATGATGGATGAAGTAGATTGATAGTTATAAGTATAGTGATAATCTTAAAGTGTGACAAGATAATCCGGGAACAAGAGGTGTTTAAGAATATCAGATTCGGGATATTTCTAAATTTGGTAGTATAGTTGAATAATTTTGGAACTTATGGCAAAGTCGTTTGGCTGTATTTTAGTGTCTTATAAAAATGATTGAAAGGGAACAGATTTAGTGACAATATTCAAGTGACGTTTCTTCGTGAACCAAATAGTGTATGGCTATTGTCACTATATAAGAATTTTATGAATCATAAAGTGGTTTGATATTATGGGTATAGTGATAACCTTAAGGTGTGACAAAATACTACGAGAACAAAATGCCTCTAAAAATTTCAGATTCGGTATATTTATGAATTTTGTAGCACAGTTGAATATTTTTAACGCTTATGGCAAAGTATAATAGTTAGGCTATAATTTGGTATCTCGTAAAAATAATTGCAATATGTACTTGTACTGTTATAAAAAATTTTAAATTGGAGATATTTTGGAATTTTACGTGGTAATTAAATATCTTGGATATTTATCAGAAATTGATTTGTTATATTAATTTGATATCTTGTAGAAGTGATGGAAAATAGTAGGTTTGTAAATGGAAAATATGTAATTTATATTTATACTGTAATATTTCAGCATTCTTGCAATACGTAACCTTAATGACAGAAGTTAATTACTATGCAAAGAGCGAAAGCAAAGGCAAGAAATAAACGTGTTCTATAATTCTGATGCAAATTTGTAATTACACGAAGAACAGTTTCTCTTATGCAGGGTAATTATATGTAGAGAGCTTTTTATTTTTAGGTGAGTGTTCCACAAAAATCATTGGTTAATATATTTTTAAAGAAATTTGGCTTCGTTTCGTCTTTTTGATATTTGAATATACATATCCTTTGAAAGACAGCAAATTTTAACGATGGTACTATAAAATGTCCTGCAGATATCGTTTAAACTTCGTCTTTTCTGTTAACTCCCTGCAGGTAGAAATGAAACTAGTAAAAGTGCATAAATTTGTCATTAAAAAGTCATAACACAGATGTGAAGCACGATAAACGCTATATTTGTATTTCCATATCGAAATTTCTCCTGCCTTTATCGACATAAATCTAACATCAATTTAATATTGAATTTATCATGGATCAAAGTGTGTCACGATTTCATTTCATTTCGTCACATGCAATATTAATCCCTTAATCAGAATTTCATACTTGCGTACATGCTTATCCTAACTTTTCTTTTAATTTTCTAAATTAGCTTGCCCTTATTTTAAAAAACGATTTTACATCACATGATTTACGATCATTTAGTATACTGCTCACTATTCATTAAGTTAATTTCTCTGGAACAATGCCAGGAACAATAATATAGCAACCTGTATATTTAATACTATTATTATAATTTTCTAATAAACAATTCTAAATTCTACTGAATCCTTATCAATTATTCGAAATAGAACTTATAGGACACCCTATACACCAAGCTCCATAGTGTCAACAAAAGAATAAATAAAATACACAATACTGAATAAAATAAATATAAAAAATTAACTGATAAAATTTATACTAAAATTAGGTGCAGTTAGTATATAATATTACATATAACTAAATATGACAAAATTTATTATGTTTATTAATATTTGACTAAAATAAATATTTTCATTTTTCTTTTATTCCAGTTTAGTTCTCTTTGCACACGGATAATTAGAATAATTAAAATAACTAGTAGAAGTAAAATATATTTCTCAATCCTGTTACACCATTCTTCATCTGGCTCCTAACTTCGACACTTTTATCTTTCGCGTTAATGCTTCCCAGCATACCCTTTATTCCACGTTCAGTCCCCCTGTTTCGTCTCTCGTTCCGATTCCGTTTCATCCATCAATTCCCAGCGCGACAACGATTCAACGAGGAAAGAAGGAAACCGGTTATCTCAAGCTCTCGTGCCTCTGTTCGTTCGTTCTTAAATAATTCCTCGTGTAGCAGCGTCGATTTTCATAAAGTCGAGAGCATGTAACCGTGCGTCACGGCACCAGATCGATCCTAGACAACGTAATTCGCGCACCGTCATTCCGCCATTTTGCACGCACGCAGCCTGGACAAGGATAATCTCTTGTGATACAACTGAATATATTATTTGCGTCGAATGGTCGGTGGTGAAGAAAATGGAATTGGGATAGGTCGACGGGGAGAAGGGTGAAACTTGTGTTGATGGTTGGAAAGTAAGGGGTGAAACGTGAGAGGGTGATATGAATTATTATAGGAAACACGATGGTTATATAATAGAAAATTTTGAAGAAGAAATTTATAATTTATTATCCACGTGTAATACAGGTGTGTGGGTTTAGTGAAGTATTGTATTATGGTGTTTTATTTTTGGGGGATGAAAGAGAGGGAGTGTGAAGAAATAGGAGACACTAGAATCAGCAGACCTAAACGATTGCAGCAAATTAATATTAACTTTTGTTGAAATAGACTGATAATTATTTATACCTATTCATCTTCATTGTACTGCTACTGATAATTAATTATTATTACCTGTGCAGATTATGTTTACGTGCATATTAAATGTTAAATGTACTTCTAGGTTCTAGTGATAACGATTAATGTACATAAGTAAGGTGCATGTGTTGTATTTTAATTAGGAATAACTTTTAATAATAAGTGGTTGCCTTATCGTGGTAGAAAAATGGTAATTTTAGTGATTGAAATTTGATAATTATTAGGTTTTATATATTTATTGTTGCTTATATTTATGCACCTATAAAAATATATTATATAACTATAAATTTTGTGGAAATTAAGTTTATACAAAGTTTTGAGTTTAAGTAGGTTCAATATAATTTACAGGAGCATATAGTGATTAATAATAACTTCTTAATTGCTGTGTGCTGACAAATGTAATTTATTAGGAATTAGAAATTATTTCATAAATATTATAGATAACTATTATAAACTCGGGTAGAAGACTGTTGCGAAAAAAAATTAATAATGTTTAAAAAAAATTGATAAGGATATAATTTTCTAAAATTCCATTGCCATAATTAAAATCAAAAACAGATGGAACTATCGTTATGCGATACAACTTATTCTCGAATAGCCTAAACTGGGATTTAAAAGATCCCACAGAATAGATAAAATTTAATCTATAAAATATTCCAAAGAGAAAGAAATATTGAAAATATGGAGTAATTGCACGATTACGATCCGAAAAGTAGCTGGAAAATTGAGATTAAAATGAACGAGCATTGCTTAAAAAATGCAACATTTCGTTAATTCTCGCGATCGAACTGGCCAATTCGAATAATCTTCTGTTCCGTAGCACGTGTTCCCGTTAATCCGGCATTCTACATAATCATCTCCTATTTATAACTATCATTAAAGACGAAAATAACGCGGTAACGAACGCCCGGCGAGGGATACTCCGAAACAAATAGCAAATTAAACTGCATATTAGCCAGATAACAGAAAATTTGCAGCTAGACCTAAATCGGCGAGCTATTAATGGCCCGCGATAGCCGAATTTGATGACCTAGCAATAATGCGGTTAATTATTGACCGATAACTACGATAAACTTTGATAGCCATCGTGATTATACCCCGCTCGTAGAAACTCGCTGACCCATTTTACAAAACCCATGACGTTGTCTTCTCATCCGCCCAAGAAGACCAAGACGTTCCATCTCGTCCATCTGGGCGAGGAGCCATAGAGCTACGGTATCGCGCGGATAAACGACATCTGGAAAGATCAAAGACGAGCGAGCAGCTGGGTCCGAAGGAGCCAAGCGTCATGATTCAAAGTCCAGAAAGGTGTTGGACACGCACGAATACCTGCCTCGCGATCCTTATTTTCCCGTATCCCGTATTCTCTCTTGTCCGGTTCACGTCTCACCTGAGATGCAGCTGGCCGTGAAAGGGGGTCTCAGAGCTGGCAACGCCTTTGAACGAGGGCTTGGTGCATGTTGTTGCACAGAGATCGTGCATCGTGGAGGAGGAGAAGGCGGTTGGGGATGTGGAAGGTGCAGGAGGTCGAGGAGGTGATGGTGAAGGAGGTGGATGATGGAGACGGCAGAGGGGTCGGTTGAACGGTTAGAGGGTGGGGGTTAACGACCCCGATAGTCGCGATAGGACGTGCGTGAGCCCTCGCACGACTGATTACGAGTGAGCGACCCTTTGACGATCACGATCGACCAACTTGATGCACGAGAAAGAGAGACGGAGGGCCGGGCCGGTGGTAGCTGCTGGAGGCCAGAAGGAGAGGAGACGAGAGCTGCACATGTGATCGATCCGAGCGTGAGCGTCGAAGAGAGCATCGCCTTAGGGGCCCTCCAGAGCGAAGGGGTTAGTTACACTGATGCGGTGTACGCGGCTACTATCGTGTATCAGCGTAGATAAATCACCGGATGTACTTGGAGGCGCGCACGTTGGGGAAGACGTCGCATTAACGTTTTTGCCACCGCGCGACCGACAGTCCTCCAGCGGCCACGCCGCGTTCGATTGCGAGCTGCCGCGTTTCCACGAGCGCGGCAATTTCAGATGGGATGCCTGTGGATTATGTGCCGCTTGCGAAATGAAAAACGTGGCCATGCGAAACGGTGTTACGCTAGGCTACGAATAAACCAGGGTAGAGGGTGCGCGGCGTGGAGGGGTGAGGTTCTTCTTCGGGTGTTGTATCGGTTTTCCGACGAGGATGCGATTGTTTCTGAACTGCTGAAGGGATATCGATCCAGATTTATTTTCTACTGCCTGATTTTGATTATTTTGCCCACGAAATTTTTATTCATTGAGTTTGGGGAATGTTCGTATGGTATACTGGTTAGATTACAATGGCAGTCAATCAAATGAACAGATGTGTGTAATTATATTCGTGATTTTGGAAAAATTGAGCTTTTTCTTGGGACCTTGTGTCTGTTTTTCGATGAGAGTATTATAGTTTCTGAACTGCTGACGGGATATCGATCCAGATTTATTTTGTACAGTCTGATTTTCATCATTTTGCTCACGTTATTTTTACTCATTGAGTTTAAGGGATGATCGGTTCATATAGTATACTAGTTAGGTTACAATGATAGGTAAACGAATGAACAAATGTATATAATTATATCAATGTTCCTGGAAAAATTGAGGTTTTTCTTGGGACTTTGTGTCGGTTTTTCGATGATAGTATTATTGTTTTTGAACTGTTGAGGAGATATCGATCCACATTTATTTTGTATAGCCTGATTTTGATCATTTTGCCCACGCAATTTTCATTCATTGAGTTTATGGGATGTTCATATAATATACTGGATAGAATACAATGGCAGCCAAACAAATGAACAGATGTGTGTAATTATATTCGTGATTTTGGAAAAATTGAGCTTTTTCTTGGGACTTTGTGTCGATTTTTCGATGAGAGTGTTGTTGTTTCTAAACTGCTAAAGAGATATCGATCAGAATTTGTTTACGGTTAATTTTGATCATTTTGTCCAACCAATTTCTATTGGTTCAATTTATGAGATATAAATGGAATTGTAATGCCTCATAAAATATATTGGTTAAGTAACAACGACAGCCAAACAAATGAACTGATGTTCGTATATAATTATATTGTTGCATTTGCATAAATTTAAGGTTTTGCTTTCGACTTTGTGTCGGTTTCTCAACGAGGATGTTATTATTTCTATGGGTAATTCATAGGAAATTGGAAGTGTTTGATAGTAATTTTGTTCACACAATTACTGATCGAATTGCTGAGATATAAATGTGGTTGTGACGTCCTATAAAATATACTGGTTAATTTACAATAGCAGCGAAACAAATGAACAAATATGTGTAATTATTTTAATATTTTTGCAAGAATTAACAATTTTCTTGGGACCTCATATAAGTTTTTCATCGAGAATGTGATTATTTTTAATTACTGTAGGGATATCGATCGAAATTTACTTATAAATGATTCTCAGAAAATTTTAATTACTCGGTAATAATTTGTTAATTTGTCGTGTGAGTACATAAAAGAAGTTACGTGATTGATGATTCTGTTACTAGAAAAGTCACTGAAATGACTAATTGGTTCTAATCAGGTGTCAATTGGGAGCTGTGGTACTCTAATTTTTATTAACCAGCAATGAGATGCAGTGGGTCATGGAAGTTTTCGAATGTTATATTTCAAGGGAATTCTCTAACCCAAAAATTCTCGTTTTAATGAAAGCTGCGAAAATTGTGAAGGTTTGCATGCATGTGAAGCATAACGGGTTATACATGGTGCAATTTTTTTGTCGGCAGAAAATCTCCTTGAAGGGGTGAAATCAACAATCCAAGTTGTAAGACCTTTTTCATTTTTTAAACACGGAAATCTCGCTAGAGAAATTTTTACTACATGGCGATGAAATACTGAAGATTAAACATTCTTTTATTCGAAAAGTTTTGTTCAATAAGCGCCATTTGTACTGAAATTTTCATATCGGCACAGGAAATTTAATTTTTATCTACTTAAAAAATTCTAAAAATTTAAAGAAAAACGATTACAATGAGAGATAATTTTTTAAATGGAAAATTTTGTTGGCATTTTTCTAGACAGTATCAAATTTCCCAAAATATGGTATTTATCATATATTATTATGGTATTTTAGTTATTATATTATGAGATTAAGTATTATAATTTTTCATTCTTATTCTTCTAAAATAAGTTGGTTATCTGAATAACTGCTTTAGTCAGATTTATTTATTTATTTATTAATAATCGATTATTTACTTTATTTGGTATATTTAATATGCTCAGTTGACTTAGTTATTTATTTATTAACTTAAATTGAGAATAAAATATCTCAAATTCTACGAAATAATATTTCAAATAAAATTCTTCAAAATATTTACAGCTTTTCTATACAAAAATCTTAATGTGCATAAATTTTGTTGAAATTTTCAACACCTTATCAGTCATTAAATTGGAAATTTGATATATTTCGAGTTTCATTCTTTAACATATGCCATTTAAGCCGCAAACGTATCCAAAACTAAATAGCTTACAGTTCATTATGCAATTGCAATTTACTGGTGAAAAATAACTCTTCGGCGTTTAATGAATTATATCTATTCATGTTTCCATAGAGGTTTATTTATACTCGTTACACGTGTAAATGCATCACTGAAAACGGGAAGTCGGATACGTAAAAAGCTCGACGCATTCGTCGCAAACAGCTTTGTATGCTTTAATGACCCCACAGATTCAATGACTCTCTGCTATTTGGTTTATGCTCCCCCTTATTATCCGGATTGCCCCTTACTAATTGTAGAAGGGATAATCTGTTTTCTCGAATATTGATGATACGTATGAATATTTTGAGATAAAGTGAAAAAACATTATCGAACCCCGAAAGCACCGAATAATCAGAAGAACCAATTTATATAGAATTTCTCGTATAAATATAATTATAATTATAATTATTATATCACAAATAAAAAAATAATTACTTTAATTACCTTTTGCGTATTTTTATTTTAGTTGTTATTTTATTCTAATATTTATTCCAGTAATTATTTCTTGCTAATTTTCATTTTAATTATTAAGAGACTGCATTAAGCACAAAGTAAATGATTTCACTCGCAAATAACGATAATTCGCGTATCGATTGGGACATATTTAATACCTCGATTTTTCCGCACCTTTCAATGCAGAAAATCCACGAAGATGCGTGCAGTGTTTGCCGTGATATACCATAGATCGTTTACTTTTTGTTAAAATTTCAGAGCGTTATTCTGAGCGTTAATGCATGCGCTTCGCCCATGTCATTATAAAGGTATTTAAATGCAAAAACAGATGCAACTGAAACACGGTTATTTTAAATACACGTTATATTAAACTTTAGTAGAATTCCCGATAAATAAATCTGAACGTATAATCCAACGACCAGTGAACCGTAACTCCCATTCAGTCGCAAATTGAAATAAAAAATAAAGGAAAATAAGAGAAACAAAAGGATATAAGTATTGAACACTTTGACTTTGTTTAATCGCTATTTAATTCGATCCAATCATTCGACGTTATTATTCGTCCATCTATTCTGAACACGTAACTCCTAACGAAGTATAGTAATCTACACTTGACACTTTCATGGCTTTGTTACTTTGATTATCAGCGATTACGTATAAAATATTTATAACAATATAGGTTTGTTGGTAAAATAAAAAATTTTCGAATTATTTACGTGATAATAACTTTAAAGGGTCTTGGGGGAAAAATATGATCGTCATGGGGGTATTAACCCTTTGCACTCGGCGATCTTTTCGTTACAAGAAGATGATAATTCGAAGACTTTCTGCCATAAAGTCGACGATATTTCTAAAACGATAAATAAGAAATCGTATGCAAATTAAGACGTAGAATTATTTTACTTCGATATTCCAAGCATCGTCGAGTAATTGTGAATTTGATATATTATTTAACGTCCATCTTTAGAATCTGATTAAATGGCGACTGAGAGGCACTCCTCGACTGCAAAGGGTTAACTATTGCATTTTTCACACGTATGACATGAAATATTCTCAGATTCTTTTTCCAAAATTTTATTTTTTCATTTTTTCTCAGATTAAAGACATTTTCAGAAACAGAAAATTTCTTTTTCGTTTTTATTCACGCGAATAAGTGTGACTAAGTGTGACGAATACGTGTGAATAAGTGTCAACGAAACTAGCCTAATCGAAAAGCCGAATAATTCTCAGGACAGCTGCTATAGGGATCTCAGTAAGAAACAGTAACGATTATCTAGTAAAATATAGAAATCTCTTTGTTTAATACGTGTCATTAATTTTCCTTCTCAAATATTGTTTACAAATGACAAATTAATGATATCAAATGTCTGGCCAATTAAGAAAATTCATATGCATCTTTCTTTACGTATACATACTACTGGACCAATCTACCGACGTGGTCATAAAATAATTTGACTGTAGATGATCACCTAGTAAAACGTAAAAATCCCACTCTTTGATAAGTGTCACTCATTTTTCCTCTCACATATTGTTTATAAATGACAAATTAATGGTATCAAACACCTAGCCAGTTAAAAAAATTCATATGCATCCTTCTTTATGTATACATACTACTGAACCAATCTACTGACGTGGTCATAAAATAATTTGACCGTAGATGATCATCTAGTGAAACGTAGAAATCTCTCTCTTCGATACCTGTCGTTCATTTTCCCTAAGAAGTTAATAATATCAAAGTCTGGCCAATTAAGAAAATTCATATGTATCCTTCTTTACATATACACACTATTAGACAAATTTACCGACGTGGTCATAGAATAATTTGACCGTAGATAAATTTTTCTTTATCCCTCAATGACAATCGTGACATAATATTGCGACACCCTGACTACTCTCGCCAAGCTAATCTTCGGGGTTTTGAATCCTTGTCAAATATAAAATAATACTTCGCGTGTAGCCAATAAAAGAGTCTCGTGGCACGCGTGTGACGCGACAAAAGGGAAAGGACTCTGTTGGCGATTTAATCCTGGCCCCGTTCTTGAAATTCCAAAATCCGGCTACGAGCGTAAGTGGAGCAGGAAATGGACCTAATCAGGATACACAGAATCGTTCGTGAAGTTATGCGAGATATAGTCATTTGTGGACCCTTGAATTCGTATTTATGTTTGTAGCCGCCGTTTGGCAGCGGCGGTGGCAGCGGCGGTGGCGAGAGTCTCGTGGAATTGAAATGCAAATAGTGGGATTCGGGATGCAAATTCCGGTTGCACGGGGTAACGCCAGCCAGCCATCCTGAACGAATGAGCGAACGAACGAACGAAACACGGCCCAGGCCAGGCACGGATCAGTTCAGAACGGAACCAAAAGGAATAGAACTGAGTGGACTGCGGATAAAATGAGAGAGCTAGCGGGGGTGGCAGGGTGGCAGAAGGAGGAGGAAGAGGGTGAGCGATGAGTGGGGTTGAGAAAGAAAGACAAAAAATTGATTGCAATTCGGCGCCACTCTCGGCTTGCTCGAGATAAAAGTAATGCGTTTCGTGCATAACGAGTCCCTCCGCCTCTACCAACCCTCTTATCCTCGCGTGTTGCCCTCGCGCTCTCCCTTCTGACCACCCCTGCCGCTTTATGCCGCCTTATTTCGTACCGCCACTTTGTTTTCAACTTTCCACGCTGCTTTATGCACTGGCCGATCTCTCGATCTCTAAATTCCATCCTCCGGATCCTCGGATCGGTCGCGACTCGGCTCCTTCAGCTTACGAACTCCTCGATTAAAGCGAACGATACGTCCGAGGAGAGTGGATACTTTCATTATTCCTACAGAATGGTGCAGCTTCCAAGTTGATGTCCTTCTTTCGCTCTACGAGTTCGGTGCATTAAGTGAGACAGTAGTAACTGTCTTTGGAACAACGTGTCGACCTGAGTTTTTATTTTTGCAAACTTGCTTCGGTCTTGGGAAGAGTTTTCTTTAAATCTCAGCTCTGATCGCTGACGAATGGGACGTTCTCGCTATTGCACTATTTAGAGGTCCCTTAACACTTTGACTATCCCGTACTACTTAAATGGTACGTTCAGGAGGCCGTGATAAAATTTCCATTATTCTTACGATACAATAATGAATTATCAAACAATATGACGAAGCAAATTATGCATGTTTTCTATTCAAAGTTCCCTATTTATTGACGTTATTCAAATATTCAAAAATTGGTTAAAATAAAATAAATATAAATTTTTAAAATTAATATCGCCAGACACTGGTGACCAGAGTGCAAGTCCTCTCGACTCACCGATTTAATTATAACTGTGTAGGTTTGTAGATATCATCATGCAGTTCAAGAATATATATCATTGTAACCGCCACTATTCAATAGTCTTTGAGATATTTACGATTAAAGTTTTATTACTTCTCTAACTACAGATTTATTTCCAATGGTTTTCAAGTGACATTCTAGCCTAATAGCGGCTATAATGATATATATTCTTGAACTGCGTGACGAAATCTACAAACCTACAAAGTTTCAATTAAATCGGTGACTCGAAGGACTTGCACTCTCCTTGTAAGTAGACAAGCATCGGTTTCTGATGACCATCATGGCAGTCAATGTGTTAAAATGCAAATACGCGAGGCAAATGTAATGGCAGCTGACGTCACGACCCAAGCTCAACCCTAATCATTCGTAGAGATAAGACAACCGTGTGTATACAAACCCATCGATTCTTTAATAAACTTTCAACATCCTCTGGATCCACGTACTATAGGTCATAGCAGGAATATACAATTATTTTATTAAAGTCTTTTATGACTATTTGCTGAAGTATAGTTAAGTTGCAATCCTACATACGCGTGCCTTCGGTATAACATATTTTGGTTATAATATTAATCTCATCCCATGACATAAACATAACGTTACAAGTGAAATAGATTTAAAACAATGCGTTATTATGACTTCATCTGTTCAGAGGCTTCCTTTTGTCGTCTAAAGAATGCACTTCGAATTTCATCCCTATCGAATCTGACTCCCGTCTGTCTTCTCACTTGCAATTAGAGATCACTTGAAGCCCAAGAACGGAACATGATTGTCTTTTTGTGGAGATGCAAGTACTTAATGAAAGTAAAATGAAGCCAAACTAGTCCACGCTGAGGCGAGGAATGAGAAGCTTCGCTCTACTGCTTTTCTCAAGCTAATGTGACTCAAAGCGAAGACTACGTATCATTGTGATACCTTACAATATAATAGTAACCTCGAAATACCATACTTTCTTTCATTGTAACAGTTTGACACTTCCTGGCAGGTCTAAACTCTCACGTATCTTCCCTGATCCATCTTAACCATCTTAACCATCTTGCGGTGGCAAGAAATTCACAGACTCGAGCGCCAGAACGGTCCAGTGATTCTGTAACAATTCCTTAACGACGTATATTCCTTTCGGTACTACTGCCGCCCAATGGCGACGGTCACGAAACGTTCTCTGAGTACTACCGTCGTCTATTGGCGGCATCCACGAAACGTCACCGATGACTGTCGCGGTCCGAATGAAAAGTTTAGTGTCAATCACCCTCGAGATCTTTATGAATACCGCAAAACACGTTTTCGTGGCTTCCAGTGCAACCACATCTTGTGGAAAACTTGCTCGTACCACGAATGTATAATCGCGGCCAGCTCCTCCGTACCGAAAGGAATATACCACGTCGTTGGCGATTCTGTGACAAAAGTATTACGACGTGCGTGACACGTCTTTCCAACGCAAGTGGTTAAATCTCTAAACGATGCATATTTCCTTTCAGCTGAGATCTCTAACTAGCCACGATCGTGTCCACGTTGACGCGGATTGCGAAACACGAACTTGGACCACGGAGACGAAAAAGGGAATCGCTCAAAGACTCGCAGACGGAACGCGGGCTTGAGGATTGGGTAATGACATTAGCCAAAACGTTTAGCAGTCCTTCGTCCTCTTCTCTCCCTTGTCGCTTGTACCGGATAGGATCGATACTTTGTAATTATATTAAGCAGAATGTCGGCGGCAGTGACTGGTCCGTAGCACGGCTTATTTCGAGGTAGAAGTATCACTGCATGGCGATGGACGACAACCGGACGGTTAACAGGAAGTAATTGGACACTCGTAGTTACCAACCAGCGAAGCACATCTGTAATTCGCTGGTTGAGTAGAGGTCGGTTGTCAGTATTAGCCAGATTCTGTTTTGCATACCTACCAACTTGCATACGTCGTACGTATCAATTTTCTGTCAGGTTTCCACTTATAATGTTCATTCGATTAACAATTACCGAAGTAGCTGTTGCAACTTATCCACGTCGTTGCGCCGCCGTTGAATTCGTAACGACGATCGAGATTAGCCTTCCATTCTGATTCGTGCTTACGATACACCTATTAATATTAGAACGGAAATTTTATCACCCGAGTTATGCGAGTGTGAGTTAGCGCCGAGTTATACAGCTAGCCGGATGGCTATAATTAAATACCCATGCAGCAATACGCCGGGGATGTATGTTTATAGCACGCTATACGCGCGTATTTTATTCCAAATATTTATGTCATTTTGATTACAACTGCATCCACTGTTTCATCCGTTTCCCTGGGTATTACGTTCGGTCACTCCGGTACCCCGAAACGCGGTCATTTTGATGGTTCTTGTCCTACTTTTTCTCGTCATTTTGCAGGTCCTGATTTTGGAACATTCATTGGCTGTATGTATCGACGAAATGTTGCGTGGAATATCGTAATTGGTTGTTCTTAAATCGAATATTAAGATTGTGGTTTCTTGCGAGCTTCCTAGCTTGGCCTGGTGACTTGCAAGGAAGTTACGAAATAGTTCTCGCTAGAACCCCTAGCGATATGGGGTCCATTTGCTTTCAATAAGATTTTATCAATTTTGAGATCATTCATAGTCTACAGTATTATACTATTAAGTAAACGCAAAAAATTTATAATTGGTTATCTCGATCCTTTACAATTCTCACAACCCGAGCTATCAGACTAACAAGGAGAGTGCAAATCCTTCGGGTCATTGATTTAGTTGAGACTTTACAGGTTTGTAGATTTAGTCATGCAGTTCAAGATAATATAGCATTATAAGCAAACTACACAATGATTTTTCAGATATTTATAGTTTGAGCTTTATTATTTTTAATTATAGATTTCTTCAAAATAATTATCGATAGTTATCAAGTGGTATTGTGGTCTGACGGTAACATACGAAAATTGCCACCAACGTGGGATTAGGCCACAATGATACTTTATAAATATTCGAAATAAATCTGTAATTAAGGCAATAATAAAACTATAATCATAAATGTCTCGAAAACTATCGAGTAGTTGCTGTTATAATATATTTTCTTGAACTGGATGACTTAATCTACAAACCTGCAAAGTTTCAACTAAATTTATGGTATGAAGGACTTGCACTCTCCTTGCTAGTCTGATAGCTCAGGTTATGAGAATTGTGGAGGATCGAGATGACCAATTATTAATTTCTTGCATTTACTTAATAGTTTAATACCAAGAATGATCAGAAAATGAAAGTTGACTAAGAATGATCGAAAAATGAAGAAAATCCTAGTGTAATTAAATAGTCTCTATCGCTAGGGGTTGCAACGAGAGCTGTTTCTCAACTTCCTTCACTAAACGCAAAATTTTCAATAAAATTTTTAAAATTGTGCATATGGGAACCGACTACTTAATCTTCAAATTTCCATAGAGTACCCAACGCGTGAATAATATTTATTGAAAGCTTGTCCAACACTATGATAATCCTATTCGATCGAAAATGCCTATGAGGGATTTAGGTAGCGCGAAACAGGAATCCCACTGACAGAATTTAAAATCTTCCAATCTTCAGCGATATTTATTAAAAATGCATTTAGTATCATCAGAATGCGCGTACGAGGTACCCTCCAAGGTCCTCCGTTTATGATAGAACACCAGGAGTACCAGTGACAGGCGCATGAAATTTTTCGCCGCATTCATCGCTCTGCACGGCTAGCTAGGGAACAAACATCGCGAAAAGATTCTACGAATTAGCAACGGAGCATATCCACCGGTTTGCAGTGCGATCGATTGCTCGCTTAACAAGGGCAACCGCGTTGGACCAGTGTGTTCTACGACGGTGAAGCTCGATGGACAGAAAGGGCAGAGGGTGTCAGGCTGAGCATGCTGGTAGCCCGGCCCAGCGAGTACCATCGATTACGCTGAAATTAACATTTAAAAGCGGAAAATTTGCAAGTGCCAGGAAGGCTGGCACTGTGTTAGCCGCGGAGCCAGCGTACATAATGCAGCCTGCACACACGCGCGCTCTCGTTACCGAACGCGAGGCTACCCGCGAACAAGCGCGAGCGCGCGAAAGACAGAGAGCTCCCGTTGGGAAAAACAGAGGAGGACAGGAAAGAAAGCGAAATGGGATCCGGATAGGTCGAACGGAGAAAGAGAAACGGGAGGAGAGGGTAGGAAAAAGAAGAAACAACGCGATGGAGAACAAGCGAACCGAACGGCGCGGGAATAACGCTAAGGATGAAGAGGTGGATGGAGGAAGAGAGAGATGGAGAGAGAGACGGCCACCCTCGCTGCTAAATGTAAATGTCCGGCATTTGTTACTTCGCCTGTATGACCCGCTGTTTGTTTGTATCTGCGGTACGAGTGCAGCCGGAGGTGGAGACGCAGCAGAGGAAGAGGCGGAGGAGGAAATGATGGAGGTGGAGGACGAGCAGGCACTAACAACAGCAGCGGCGTGTAGCCGTGTTCTGGGTGTCCTTTTTTCCATGCTCCTTTTTTTATTCTCGCTTTTGCTGTCCACTTTTTTATTTCTGTCCTACCCAAATCCCCACCCACCCCCTCCAGCGCCCCTAAGCCGTCGCTTCGGTACGCTCATTTGTAAAATTTTATGATGGCTCTGCGTTGTATCCATTACCAAGGGAGAGAGGTCCAGCTCTACCCGCTTCTTCCTCGCGAATTTCGTTTTAATTACTGACCAATCCGCGAGTCTGCGCGCGCACCGCTCTCGCCACCGGTTCAGGATCCGCGCGCCAAGACCAAACGCTGGACCCAGATCGATCTGACGTGCGCGATATCCGTCGATAACTCACAGAATTGCGTCCACGTCCCTCGCGGGCTTCCCTTTTCCACGAGTAATTCTCCGCGCGAGTCTCCGACCCCAGTTTCGTTGTTAACGGATACGAGCGAGGCCCGTGGACGATAAACGGTCGCGAAGGTACGGAAGCAGCGGGATAGAAGGGATATTAAAAGGGTAAAGGGCTGAAAAATTTGCTCGTCGATCAAAGGGTTTAACGAGCTCCGGCAAGGAGAGACGATTAGTCACGCGGTCGCGCGTACCACTCGACCAGGTCGAAAGGAGTAATCGCGGCCCGGGCTGATTATTTTCTAAACTGCTATCAGTCGGAACCGCTACAGCCGGAAGTTCGAAAGTTGAGTAATATGTAGAGTTCGTGGCAGGCGATAATACACTTCTCGGCAATGCCCGAGTATCATATTTCCAGTTAGTAACAACTTTCCACGTTTGCTTCAGAATCCTTCTACGATTCCGCTACGTACGCCCCGACCGTGTGGAAGGCTGGAATTACCGGGGGGTGGATATATATTTTTCCGACCGGCCTTCCACGCGGCACGCCCGGAATATTTAATGTAATTCAGCTTTTTATATTCCATTTATTTCAGTTGATAATTAAATTAAATATTCTATGCTTGCTTTGGCGGGATTACTCGTGGACACGGATCTATCGGGCCTCGTTTGCGTCACGGGGTGGGATCGATGACTGGGGTTGGTTTATATAATGCCAGAGATGTGTCTATAGCTTTTGTATTTTCCTTTTTCCTGCTGTTAGAAAAATTATAAATCATGATCAATTGTACCATCGTACCGTCTTTTTTATGTTTAGTTGACTGCTTTTATATTTTCCTTTTTCATGCTATTAGAAAAACTATAAATCGTTATCGATTGCACCATGGTACCTTCTTTTTTATTTTTAGATGACTGTTTTTTATCACTATTTCTATATTTTCCTCTTTCGTCCTGATAAGAAATTATAAATCGTTATCGATTGCACGATGGTACCTTCTTTTTCATTTTTAGATGACTCTTTTTTATCACTCTTTTTATATTTTCCTCTTTCGTACTGTTA
This sequence comes from Eufriesea mexicana, assembly GCF_001483705.2. Lineage (NCBI taxonomy): Eukaryota > Metazoa > Arthropoda > Insecta > Hymenoptera > Apidae > Eufriesea > Eufriesea mexicana. The sequence goes on along the minus strand of NW_016913313.1, from coordinate 1,192,829 downwards.
AAAAAATTAAAAATTATGATCAATTGCACCATGGTACCGTCTTTTTGATGTTTAGTTGACTGTTTTTTTTTGTCACTGTTTTTATATTTTCCTCTTTCATGCTGTTAAAAAATTTATGTATCATACTTTCTTTAGGATATTTAACTGATTGTTTTTTTCTTCACGATTAATGTGTATGGTTATAGTATAACGGGCTTTCTTTATTGTGTCAAATATTACGTTGTATAAAAATTGCCTTTTAAATTGTTTAATAATTAATTACTCTTGATCGTTTTTGATGTATAATATATTAAACTATAGGTATTTAATATCGGGTACTCATGCTACTGGAGAATACAATACAATTTTTTGGACATGCAATGTGTGCAAATTCTTATATCTTTGCATTTTATTCGTTTTATTATATGCATTTTATTTATTTCATTACCGATGTTATATCATTAAAGTATATGTATTTATTGTTTTACTAAATTATTAAGGAATTTAACAAATTTAGAAATTTATGAAATTTAATAAGGTTACCAAATTGGTATTTATTCCAATGATACGTTAATTTTACGAATATTTTAGCGAGTATGAAGGAGTATAAAAGATCGGAGAATAGTGTTTTAAATTATGAAATTAATTGATAATTAATATATTTAATAGTTATTGCGAAGTATTGCAAAATAGATAATGTAAAAATTATGAAACCCTTCTTGCACCCTAATTTTATCATACACTCTGAGTCTTTGTACTTTTAATTCGATTGCCGGAATATTGTTATCATAAATACAGTTTTTATTTTGTAGAAGTGAACAAATAATTGAGATTGCACTTAACGCTATTATCGTGAATGAAATTACTTAACTTGGGTGATCTAAATAAGAAGCTGTAGCATCGTTAAGAAAAGAAGCTTGAAACGTAGTAGCATTAAAGTAGAAATGCTAAAAGCGAAATGTATTATTAAACCTTCGTAATTACGGCGTTGATTACTCATAATTAAAGTGCAATATACGCAAGAAAGGAAATTAAGCCGTTTCTCGAAAACTTTTAAATGCTTAAAATTACAACATTTCTAAATGAATAAAGATGTCGTAAAACTTTCTGGAAACAGGACAATTCAAACATCGCCTTTAATTCAGAAGATAGTACACTTAAACAGAAAGTTCGCATACAAAATTTTTCAATAAGTTGATATGATACTCTGATCATAGTCATTTCTTTTAAACTACGGATAAAACTTTAATTAACAACTATAATAGTAATAAATTAACGTGTTATGGTCTAAGTGCAAATTCATATTTTTCTAAATAAATAACACTCGGATTACATTCTTCTCCTGTAGTGGTCACTTAACCAACGATATGTACATATAATATAAACCACACAATCACTGAAAATAAGATACTCATCCACGCCACGAACAATTCACCCCAACGAAAAATTGTATCTTCCTAAAGAAATATCAGACAGACTATATTCTTCCACTATTTGTCACTTAACCCATAACATATACATATAGTATACACCACACAAACGCTGAAAACAAGACATTCGTACATACCACGAAAAATTCACCCCTAACGAAAAATTTTATATTCCTAAACAAATATCAGTCAGACTACATTCTTCCCCTATTAATCACTTAGCTCACAACATACACATATAATATAAATCACACAATCACTGAAAATAAGACACTCACCCACACCACGAAAAATTCACCCCCAACGAAAAATTTCATCTTCTTGTGCAAATATTAGTCAGACTACATTCTTCCCCTATTAGTCATTTAACCCATAACATATACATATGGTATATATTACGCAATTGTTGAAAATGAAACATTCTTCCACGATAATTTCATCCCCAACAAAAAATTTTATTCTCCTAAGTAAATATCAGTCGGACTATATTCTTCCACTATTTGTCACTTAACTCACATCATACACACATAGTATTCACCACACAAATGTTGAAAACAAGACACTCATCCGCAGCACGAAAAATCCACCCCCAATGAAAACTTTTATTTTCCTAAACAAATATCAATCAGACTACATTCTTCCACTATTCGTCACTGAACCCACACCTAAATAAATTCATGATTGACATGATTGATAACAACATCACGAATAAATTCACACCCCTATGAAGAATGTTATTTTCCTAAACAAATATCAGTCAGACTACATTCTTCCACTATTAGTAACTTAATCCACAATATCTACATATAATATAATCCACTGAAAAGAAGACACTCATCCATGCCATGGAAAATTTTATTTTCTGAAACAAATGTCAGTCAGACTACATTCTTCTCCTATTAATCGCTTAGCTCACAACATATACATTTAATATAAACCACAAAGTCACTGAAAATAAGACACTTATCCACCCCACGAATAATTATATCTTCCTAAACAAATGTCAGTCAGACTTCATTCACTACATGTCAGTCCCTCGTCCCATACATGCACACCTGGTATACTTAGTATAGGAAACGTTCAAATGGGACTTCCGTCTCCGTCGTCGCGACGCCAGGGAAAATTCAGCAGCAACGATAAATGATTTCTTTCTAAACGAATATCAGTCAGACTTCGTTTACCGCGTACAATAACTGTCGCGTGACTAGGACTGCTCGAAACCGCGGTTTGCAGTGTCCCATAAACCTTGCAGCCCTGAGCCGCGGATCCTCCACCGCATGGCAGGCAGTCACACCGAGCGAATCAAGGGGATCATGAAAAATTGAACGATCGTGCCGTAAAGCCGAATTTCATAGGCGGCAAACGAATCCGGTGCATCGGCCGCGTATCTTTATCCGATATCTCGGTCGAACTTATTTCGACAATAGGCAGCAGCTTGAGCTAATAATATTCTTCCCCGCGGGGCAACGGGAAAGGGAAGACTCACGGGGTTGGCGGTCTCCGGAATCAGAACCGGCGAGGGGTTACTTTCGTGCGCCAGCTTTTTCCTACCGCTCCGTCCTGCTCCTTTACGCGACAGCCAACCGCTTTTCCTTTCTCTTTACCCTGACAAGAAAAGCATTGTGCAGAAAACTTGCACACGCGGAGCGTAGCCGCGCGCCGACGACTCGCGTACTTGTATGAGGCCGCCACTCTTTTGATATTTCAACGTAGTAGACGAGTGGCGTGTCGTAATGAAATCATCTCCAGTGCTTTGATCTTCCCCTCGCGCGCCTCGCTCCTTTCCACCATGAGCAACCTCCGCGTCGCTTTCCCTTGAAAACGGCTACGCAACCACCCCCGCACCCTCGTCCCACTCGCCACGTCCCGACCCTACCCCGCCTCTAGCCAACTTTCCTCCACCATCCTCCCTTCCTCTCCCATCCCCTCCACTGGCGGCTCTACTTCTTCCCGACCACCCTCATCATACACCCCTGCTGCTGCCTCCCTCGCCACCCCCCGAGCATCGCTCCCGTAATGAGTTCCTTCTGCGCTTTCTTCGCCACGATACATTTTTACCATGCGAGAAGCAATTTCCTAATTATGGCAAGCGCTAACCGGTTGTCCTTTGTCGCGCGCCGCTCCTTTCTTCCGTCGTCGGTTACGTTGCCCGGCACCGTCCATAATTACTTTTTCGCCTAGTGCGCTTTTTCCCTCCTTTTTTCTCTCATTTGTAGTTTTTCCTTTTTTCCTTTTTTCCTTTTCTCCTTTTGTTGTTTCCTTTCGCTCCGTTTCGTTTCGTTTTTTCTTCGCGCGACGAGGGAATGGGGAGAGAATGCCAGGGGCGGTGATGAAGGAACGGGGTGGTGAACCGCGGTAATTTCTTCGGTTTCCAGGTGAAAGGTGGCCAACTGTTGTATGGTGCTGATTCCTGTCACGGGAATGTGATTTTTGAGCGGAGGTTTTGTGGGGGCGACATAGGGGGTGGTGAAGTGGGTGGAGTGAGTGGGTGTTTGAAAGGGTGGGTGAAGATGGAATTAGGTATAGGTATCTAACATTTTTTGGGGAGAAGAACATTATCTTATTGCGAATATATTTTTGGAATATTAAATATATGAACATTCACCCCTTTTGTTTTATCGTTGCTGGTAGAGACACCCTAATAACCTACATTGTGTTTGCTTTGGTTTTACCGGGAAATTTGTTAAAGTGAAACTATTATGTTTCCTCCTTGAAATAACACTTAATCCTAAACAGTTTTGTATTAAAAATGTTCGTTGAAATTACTGGTTCAATGAATCGGAAAATTCTGGGGTTGCAAAGGTTTAAGTTCATTGCAAAGATGCAATTTTAACCTCGTCTGCTATATTTTTCTATGTTATAAAATATTTTTAAAAGAGACCGAGGATGGTGTAATTAAAATTAGTTTATAAAAATGTATAATGGATCACACTGAAGAAATATTAAGTTTGAGATACTTAAGTGTCTTTAAGCAGTATTTAGGGATACTTATTTTATTCTTCTACTACTGAGAATTCTTCTAATGCTGTCATAAACTCGTCTCTTACTAATTAATTATATATTCCAATTGTATGTAAAATACTGATCTAATTTCTGCACAACAGTTGCTTCGAAAGGTATCCAAACTTGCACATATGCGTGACTGCAACGAAAATTTAAATTCCTTCATTTTATTTCCTTTCTATGAACATCCACAGCTAATATTTACAATTAAATTATTAATTTTGTCAATATATATATATATATATCAATTTTCTACCAACCTAATTGTAACATAACCTCATAAACAGCGACTTGTATGCACCCAAAAAATATTAACAATCTCTATCAAGCGATTCTAGATCTTCTTAAAATACGAATAATTCTAAACTTGTCCCAAGCTTCCCTGCTAGGATAATTCTTCGAACTACCCCGAGCACCGGAAAATCGCTTAATTAAATTTTCCAGCAAGCACCTATAATAAATCGCATTTCCAAACCTGCATAAAGCCACCTCATCGAATAAAGATGCATCCTCGTCGACTGAAGCGACAAAGAGAGATTCCTTTCTCGCCGGAAACTGATCGACGAAGAAGACATAAAGCCACCCCCGCGTATCAAGTCGCCTGGTGAATAAAATTTCCTCGTGGCTGCATAACACGTTTAAAGTAATCCAAGGCGACGATGGCTCGCGAAGGAAGCAGCCGAAGTGATTGTGCTAAACACAATAAGGGAGCCACGATCTTTTGAGGGACAGTAACGCGAGGTGCGATCCATCGGGTGGTACGTCGGTGGACATTGACGATGATCGATACACGGGGGTAAGAACGTCGAACAGGACGCCGGGAGATAGAGCAGATGAAGGACGGAACGCTCATTCTTCTTTGTATGAGAGAACCACGACCGTGGTAGGTATATAAGATGTATCGAGCAACAAGGACTAACGGCCTTTAATTAATAAAGTTACGCGAACAACTCTCAAAGTCTTCCTGCTGCTTCTACACGACCTTCTACCGCTGTACCAGCTATTTCCCTTGCTTTAGAAATTCTCCTATTCCCCCCACCCCGTGCCAGCTCTCTTCTTTATCGTTTCTTCATTCTTCCGTGAACACCCACCTACAAACTTCCAACCCTTTATTCCATGAAAACTGCACCTTATCTTAAAGGTTTACTCCTATTTCCATTAATTACGCTTGATAATCGGCACGTCTTGCGAATTTCTTCTTTGATACCTGGTTGTCGACTGAATGTCGCGAGGAACACCTGCTCGACGTAATAACTTTTCGAAAAGTTCGTTTCTTCGCGAAAAATCTCCTTGTTTTATTTTAATTATGGCGGGTGTAGTCGTTCGACCGGTGAACCATGTTAATGGAAAAATTTGGTAATTCTGATATTCTTGTGTCGAATGTTGAGGAAGGTCTTAGTGTTGTGTGGAGTACCTAGTATAATAGTAAACTTTCTAGTATTAGTTTTTTGGAAGAGTAATTTTATTTTTGAAAATATCCTTCGTGTATTTTAATCTGGCGAATTTGATTCTTATTTACGACTTTAGACATTTCTGGAAAAATTTACGACAGTATGACAATACTATCAAGTAGTTAATAGGTCATTGAAGAATTGAGAAATTTTATTTTCAGTCTTCATAGACCACGTATAATCTTGCATGGTCGGTCACCATGAGACAGTTGACATATCTCTCTATTTAGGTAATTTTGACAGAACAGATAAGTTTTAACGTTCTCCTATATTCTTTTTTAAATTTAATAATTAAAAAGCTGGCTCAGTGTTTTAGCTGTGAATATTGCTATCGAAGAATAATAAAATATTTGTATATCTATCGTAGAGGAAAGAAATTCTGTAAAATACTTTATCACTGAGTTATACACGAGGCTAAATGTTGAGCAAATAATAATTATGGCAGTGTACTTTATGTTGACGTACTTGTAGGTTGAAATGGGTACTTGGTACTCTGCAGGCGGTATATATAACTATATATACATTATGCACACCATAGTATGCACAATATGTACGTAAAGTGTACACCTGGGTATACATGAAATACAATTTATATTAATATTGCCTGCATGTAGACATGTCTAAGCCCGGTTCATATATCACACGAAACTTCTGGCCGAGATAAACACTTAACATGTTTTTATAATTATATGAACGTATACTCCCTCTGAGAATGTACCATTACACGGGATCTTCTTCTAGCCTTTAAAGGAAACTTGCAGCTGCCATCTTTTTGCATATTTATCCCAGTGAAACAGATTTAAACTTCTTACTTTGCATCTCGAACTCCGTTTCGATATTAACGTTAAGGGGAAAGTTAGTTTGAGTTCGTGATTTTTTTAATCGTTAAACGCGTTTTCTTCCTTATTGCAGTTTGTTAATTGTGCCGTGTAGTGTCTTGTTGATAGAAATAACAGCTCCACGAAATAAGAACTCCTCATGCAAATAGCAAAATTCCTATATGATACAAGGTATCCATGACAATAACCAATCCTACATCAAAGAACTTCCCTAATTTCACCATCAAAATGAAGTCACAATCCAGAAGATGAGTAGTCGCACAAAAGAAGATCTCATCATCAAAATGCCAAAATACCTATATGATCCAAGGTATCCATAAAGCTAACTAAGATGGCAACTCAAACATAATCAAATTTCACGATCAAACCGAAATTACCACGCAAACAAAATGTAGTCACACAAAAGGAGAACTCATCGTCCAAATACCAAAATTCTCATATCATCCAAGGTATTTATAAAACTAACGAAAATTGCAACTCAGATCTAACCGAACTTCACCATCAAACCAAAATCACAACCCCAGTCGCACGAAAGGAGAATTCATCATCCAAATACCAAAATATCCATATCATCCAAGGTATCCATAAAACTAATTAAGATGGCAACTCGAACCTAATCAATTTTCACGATCAAACCGAAATTACCACGCAAACCAAAAGTAGTCGCAGAAAAGGAGAACTCGTCGTGCGACTACCAAGGTCTGCCACGTAAATAGCCGCGTGGTCAATTTCGCCCACGAGTGCGATACTTAAACGTATCGAGTAATCGCTATCTCTGAGTAGAGTTAGAGACGCGTGCTTTCTTCTCATCGACGAGCCGGCGCCAACGCGGAATATCGTGGTATCGTCTCGCTGCGAGCGGCTTCTGCAGCTACGTTCCGACACAGGATAGAGGAAACGCCACCCCGCGGACTGGCAGACTTTAAGAATTAAAGGAAGTTCTCGCTGGCAACGGCATCGCGTCGCGTTCCGCGTGTCTCGACGACGGTTGCCCAAGAGCAGCTCCGGCGGCGAGTTATGGCTCGCTAAAGAAAATTGACTTGAACCCTGGCCAGGATAATAAAAGCGCGTTGCTGCGAGGAAACGCGGGCGAGAAGAATGAAGCAAGCAATACGACCCCTGTATCGCTGGCTGGGCGATACCGTGGGCAAGAAACGAGACAGAGGCACCAGTACGGGGTGGAGAGACGGTAGCAAGCGCCGTTAGAGATGCCGATATCGATAGGTATCAATTAAGAGTTATTACGTCCTTTGGGTTACTGTGGCGCGTCACCCAGATTATGGTAACGATTAAACCGGCCACGAGATATTGGGATCTGATACGGGGAATCGCCTGATGCCATCGCGCTGCTTTGGTATTCGTGTCCTCAGAGCTTGGCGTTAAATGCCACGCTAAGAACCATTCTTGTGGTGCTGAAGAGTGTTCTGTTGTGGGGCGGAGATGTTGATATTATTAATTAGGATAAGACGTTTGTTAAGAAGTTGGAGTTGGAGAAGTGAATTAGGATTTAAAATTATGTAATGTATGTCTGTTGATTTGTTCCTGGTATGTTTAATACTTGGTATTTTGTTATTGGTTTGAGAAATTGGGATTATTGATTATTTCAATAGTTATTTCGAATGTAATGTATGAGATATAAGGGTGATAAAAGAAAGTTTGATTGCAAATTATTGGTTAATTGATTTGCTACTTTATAAACCTTTTAGGGATGGTTAGATGGTTTTAGGTTAGGTTAGGTTCTATTTATAGCAATTTATATTTCATGTTAGGAAGTTGAAGTAAGAGCAGTAATGAATAACTTTTATTAATTTATTTAATATTAATAAAAGAATATAATTGGACATTAATAAATATTTGTAGAATACGAATTGTAAATTTATTCAATTTCGTCGGTTCCGCATTTAAAATATAGAATTATGGAAAAACGTTTATTACGGCGTAATTCCTAACTCTGTCATGATTTTAATAGAAATTTAAATTTTCATTTTACATTCAGGAATTTTATAAGGGTGAAGACTTCAACACGTGATAAATTTTAGTAATTATCAGTGTTCGAGACAACTATCCGTATACTATACAGTTCCTACTTGTCAAACATTTCATAAATTTATGAAATTTAGGCTGAATTTATGTCATTCTAATACTTCCGTTATTAAATAATAAAACAAATATAAACACGAAATACAGGGTGTCCTAAAAAATCTACATACACTTTGCGTGATTATGAAGACAGAAAAAAAGGAAAGAAAATTAGGAAGAATAAAGTATTAAAGTGTGTATACGTTTCTTTTTTTAGATCACCCGGTATTTAATGTGATAAAATACGACATAATATATTACATGACAAAATATCAAATATTAAATACCCTACAAGAATTGAGTACCAAACCAAAATTTTTCCTCAAACTCACTCCAAAATAGACCCAGTGAATACACTTGGAACAAAAAATATCAGGCAAAACGGAAAATAACAAATATTAATACTGACAATTAAATCCATGTGAACGTTACTCTGTGCATATAATAATAACAACAATAATTCAACGAAACTTCGGATCCATAATCCGTAAAACCGTAATTTGCTCGTTAGCACGTGTTATTCATAGCGAATTTACGTACAGCTGGATAATAAGCCGGTTCTCAATAACGCGTGTAGACAAGGTCAGCTAATGTAACAGTACACCCATAGAGTAGATCACATGAGCGGTGAATTGTTATTTTATTTATAGTTGGTCAGTTCCGATTTTACATTTAACTGAATAGCTCGAATCGAATCATTGATATGTAAACCAGCGAACTGGAATTCTGGTAACTCGATGATAAACGGTTCTGTCCTGACTATTGAGACACGTACATTATTTTTTAACTGTCACGATCAGCAATGATGGATTGGAGGATTGTTGCGTGCGATATTCCTCCGGGCTCCGGAACGAAAATTCATCGAACGCTTTCGTTTCATTGCGAGGAGCCCTCTATTTTTTTCATTCTTTTTTTTTTATTTTTTCATACATCGCGGTAATTAGAACTGTCGTTAGTGGCAAACGACCGTGACAAATGCGAAATAGAAACAGTTCCCGAACCGCGATTAACTTTCGGTATAGTTCGGTATAGTGTACTGATCAGATTGTCAAAGATGATAGAAGAGTATCGAAAGAATCTCTCATTGGGATGGAAAATATTTTCTCTGAAATTGGAAACGATAGTGATTTTGTATATAGAAACTTATTAGTTAGGTCTGTGCTTCTACCTATGTTTACAAACTTTATCATAGTTGTTCGAAATAGTTAATAAGTTGTAATTAATTTCTCGATTAATTTCTAAGCTTCCTGATAAAAGAAATCCTTTCCAATTATTATTTATATTATACTTAGAAAGGAAATTATAGTCTTCACATAGAAGCTTCCTCGTTAGACCTAGGCTACCATATGTGTTTATGATGTTCATCAGACTATGTTAAATATCGAAATCATACTCATCAGATCGTCAAACTCGATTTCAAAGTATAATAACAATTAACCTGTTCTTTCTCATAGTGAATACTTCTCGAGAAATGCAAAATGACAGTGATCATATATAAAGCTACTCGGCTACTCCTGAGCTTGCACAGATACCTACAACTTTCGTAAAGACACCGCCATTGCGAATTTCGTAAATCGCTGATACTTTGTTCATTCGATACAATTCGTTATTGACTCTTTATCGTATCGTTGCATCAGATCCCTGTACTTCCATAGCTACTAGCGTCTGCCTACCTAGGTGGCTATATCGAACATAGTACCCAAAAGCTACTGCCTGATATGAGCAGAGCGAAAAGGCCAGAGACGGTTAATTCGGCGTGAAAATATGAAAAGATTAAGCAGAGTTAATTCGCGCGAAGCGAGAAACTATCGGGGTAAACATCTTGGAGCATGGTGTGTACGCTCGTCCTCTTCCTCGAGCAATAACTGACCTAGAAATCCGAAGAGCAGCGGTGGTATGGCTCCCTCGAGATAAGCCAAAAAGCATAGCCCTTGGAACGCTGTTTCCGCGTCATTTGGGCGAATGGAATCGTGCATCCGAGAGAGGATGATGAAAAAGTGACGTAACATTGTCTTTACCTTGTTCGGTGTGGTTGCTTGTTGCTGCGGCGAACAGCTGGTGCTGTGTATGGTCGGCTGATTGGTCGTCGCCGGTACAATGCCTTGGTGATTCAGGTGGCTCAGCTGATTGAGCTGCGTGAGTTGTTGCGGCTGCTGTACCGGGTTCTGGGTAGTGGCCTGCAGCTGTTGATGATGCGTCTGATGCGCAGGGTGGGTCGTCTGATGATGCGTCGCGGGGAAGGTGGGCACCGTGAACGGGACGAACAGCATCGGGCTGCCGAGGATGTGCGCACCACCTCCACCCAATGCCCCCGTCTCCTCCCTACACCTTTTTCGTGCGTTTTTGGTTTTGGATAACTCTTTTACTCCATCAACCGTGTTTGTTACTTCGACGTGCTACTACGTATACTCTTATTATATTGTACTTTTGTCAAACACTGCCGACGACGACGACGAGCAGAGTAGAAGCGGATGTAGCGGTAGTAGTAGTAGTAGTAGTACAGGTAGAAGTAGTAATGGTAGTGGTACTATTTGTAGTAGTTGTAGTAATAGTAGGAGTAGTAGTAGTAGTGGTAGTAGTAGAGTAGTACTATACGTGTCGAAGTGAAGCTACAATGTATGTTTAGTAATTTATTATTACCTGCACTCCTGCCCCAGCCCCTGGTGCTGGGGGTGGGCGTAGGGGGCGGCTCGGACGGAGGTGGTGGACGCCACCCTCGCTACCCTCAGCGATAGGCCGCCCCGCTGACTGGTAAGCTGGACCGAAGCTGGCTGGTGATTGCTATGCACGCAGCAACAGGCACGGCAGCCAATCGGTTGTTGCTGACTCGGGATAGCCTGGAGGTGATGAGTTAGGGGGCCCCTGGGCCCCGTGGAGGAGGGAGAACACGGGTACACCCCAACCAAGCAGCCCACCACCGCAGCCCCGGGGCCCGGTGCACTCGGTGCCAAGGCGCCTGTAGACGAGGCCACCCCAACCTCGCTGGCCCTTCTGCAACCACTGCACCACTGCACCCACCCTCCTTGCTGTGGGGTCTGATACGACCTACTGACGCCGATCGTTGACCCGGACTGGACCACTTCCACCTGGGCCTCTTTCAGTTCACGATCTCCTGCGGGTGGGATCTTGCTACTTTGCGGATTTCCCGGGGTAATCAACGTCCAGCGGATTTTCAATCCTCGTCAAGCCTCGAGACGCTCGAGATCTCGGTTCGTTATCGGATCACTCGCTCGGATCTTCGCTCGCTTCACTTCGACTTTCGCTACTTTTCACTTTTCTCCGCTCGCGGGTCGTCTGTCGACTAGGATCGACAGGGTGAGACGCACGGATCTGAAACACGGATGAAACACGGATTCAACACGGATTCGAGTCACGGATGACGAGCCTTCTTCGCTAGGCTCGGTTTCGTTTAAGAAATCTCCTGTATATCGTTGTATATAAATGCGCTCGCGCGGAACTTGAAACTCGGATGACACGATGGGTACACAAAGTTAGAAATCGTTCGACGGGTGTATAATTACGAATCACTATAATCAGTCTTTACGTGTTTGTACGCGCTCCCCGAACGTCTTAGAACGTCGTGGGAGAAACGAACGTTGTACCGTGGTATTCTTCGATGGGTATCGAGAACTCTCGGCGTGGTCGATGCACACTCATAACCACGTGGTCGACTTGAGTAGCTTCCCCACGTCGATCCCTCAGATTGCCGGTACAAATACAAATGGAGAACGAAGGTTTGCTCCGCGACAGGCTTGGCCCCCGGAGAAGTTAACGGTGTTGTATTGCCAGGAGAAACTTCCTGCAGTTGAGTAAAGTGGTGGAATGAGTCACGGTATAAGCCGGTATCAAATATTAAAGACGCGATGCCGGGTTTGCCGGTTCAACAAGTATACAATTGATTGCTCTCTTGTTTCTTCCTCGCGATAACTGTATTTGTTGAAAAGCGGTGTTTGCGCTCACCGATTAATAATGTTTCCTCGTAAAGTCGGCGCACTTTCCAGCAACTTCGGTAAAAGTAAAAAGCCAGTACTGCTCGTTCAGCACTTCCACTGTCGATGAGCACGAGTACGCTCCCGAGTCTGCGAATCCCAACTAGGAACACTGTTTCTCTATCTTTTATTTCGCTCTATTTTCACCAGACGATGCTCTCACGTGTAGAACTATAGAAAACGTATCACGAAACGCTGGTAACCTCGATCGGATCGCGGCGTTCTTCCCCCGTTTACCGATGATGAACCACACTAAGATCGCGACGATACACCGCGAGAAAGAACTAGCGTCGTGGACGATTGAAATGGCATAATTCGTAATCCCTTGTATCCTGATCCCCTGGACCTTCGTCCGTTGCACTTGTTATCTTGAGACCGGTCGGATGTATCAGTTACGGAGGACGCCTAGCGTCATCGTCGCGCCAGCGTCGTAGAAAGGTGCAAAAAGGTGACAGCGGTCTCACTGCGAGAGAAACGGGCTCGTTATCTATCGAGGTGTTCTTCTTTTTCTTCGTATCGAACTTAATCAGGCAGCACGTCCTCGCGACTGTGTAAACGAGGACGAAGACACGGCCGGTGGAAAAAGAGGGAACCTAACCCGTAATGTTGGAAGGTCGCTCGCCGACTGACTAGCACTTCCGCTCAGGCTGTTGTGCGATTCAGAGTGGGGGATGCTTCGTTGGGTTGTTGTGTGTAGGGGCTGGTGGCGGTGGGTAGACTCGTTGGTTGGTTGGTCGGGGTGGTTGTGTGTGCTCGGCTCGTGCTGTGCGCGGGAAACCAGGGGGTTTCGAGCCTCTACGAGCGGCACGGCCCGGCAAAATAGCCACCAGTTTCACGTGGCTCGTACTACCTTGAGTTCAACTACTTTTCTCTGCAGCTTTGCCGCATCAGTCGCGGCGAATCTTTCTTCTTGGCGTCGATATCTCTTCGCTGCTACGATATTCCTCTCTCTCGCCTCCTATTTCCAACGTTTCCACTTTGCCGCTTGTTTATCCCTTGCTCTTTGCTCCGCTAAACCGCGTCACACGATGACACGTCAGTTCCCGGTCCGCTTCTTCGCGATGGATCAACCGACACGCGCTTATCGAGGAGTGCAGCACGAGTGACGAAACCGCGCGACGGAAGACGATACGAGCGGATACCGACTTCGATTCGACACAATTTTCCGTTTCTCACCAAACTCGCACCTCGTCAGTGATCACCTGGAACTCACTATTCGTCGCTCGATGGCACACGCAGGTTACCTAACCTCCTCGATCCCCGCAACCACGATCAATCCTGCCTCTCATCAACCCTGTCGCAAGAATCTCAAGTATCCCTGGACACCTGTCAATCTCCGCACCTGTCAATCTCTCTTCTCCACGGCGCACATTCGTTACAACCGATCCGAGTAGCCGGACACGCACGGACAACGCGACTCTCTCGGTTCCGTGTGAAACAGCGACACCAGAAGCTTCTCGAAGCCGATTCCCCGGTAAGGGAACATCCAGCCGACGGGCAGCGACAGAGAATCTCGCGGATCACTCGGTCGCACGTGCTCGACCGGTTGTTCACTGCCAGACACCCGGGTAAACACTGAGATACGCACTCTCCGGCACTATCCACAATCGTCGTTGAAACACAAACAGCTGGATCGACACTCGCGCGGTTGTCACTGTTTTGCCTCCGTCGAAAGGGTCACGCCGAGGAACGGCGTAAAAACGGATCGGGCCGTGAACGTGCTTCTTGTACGCGTGCGTGGTCGTGCGGCTTGTTGTGTTTACGATACGCGGCTGTACTGGTAGTCGGCGCGAGGGACGCAGTTGTGCGAGCGTGTCTTTGACACGAGGATCGCGGCGACGGCCGAAGCGTAGGGGCGAAGAGGAAATGAAGAACGGACTAACGCGGAAGGCGTGAGGGAAGAGACGCTGCCTAGTGGCCTAGTGCGTAGCGAGCTATGGATTTGGTGGAGCGCTGTGACCTGCACGTAGGTAGGTAGCGTGGAGACAAGAACCGTGTATCGCAATGTATCGCGGTGGTGGCGACGACGGCGGCGGCAGCGGCGGCGGTGGTAACTGGAGGGGTGGTCCGTCGGGCTGGAGGGGCGAGTGGGTGGTAGGTGGAGGGAGCCTGGTTCGTTCCTTCGTTCTCTCGAGGTGGTGGAAGAGAGGGTAGATCGGACGTTTGGGAGACCGAGGGCGCGCAAAGCGCCCTGGCTCGGGCCTTGGAAACGGCTGTTCGTGCAACTGCTCCCGGTATTGTTTTACCTGCGCCGTTTTTTAATTATCATTTTTCCTCCTACCTTCCACCCTCTCCCGATTTTCGCCTAACAGATTTGCTGCAAATTATCGCTCGTCTATTGTTCCGTCGTAACGATTCGATCGGTCTGCGCCGGTTCCCTGGGAACCAATGGAATATACTTGATTAAGGCACACGGTTTCCTTTATTTTCCACGCGTTTAATTATCGTGGATCTAAACATTTCAACGCTCCCGTTAGCACGTGTAATTGTATAAGAGCGAGATTGAAGAACGAGTGCATTGAAAGCGTTATCGAATGAATGCAGATGTTAGTCGGGGATCGAAGGAAATATTTAAACTAGGATAAATCGTAGCTGTTCGAGTGGAATATCCTCGTGTCATTCCACTCGCGATAAATGTTACTCCTATTTCTTTCTTTACATCGAAGTTACATAACTTCCAGATACATTCAGATTTCTACCGATACTTCCATCATGCCAAGTCTATCGATATATTTACGTAATACATCACGACACATCCATGTTTTATAAAGCGTCGCTTACATATGCAGCAATGGGATTTATATACGTTACAATGTCATTTGCAGGAAAATATACTGTAAAATGCACGATATGTACCCAACTAGAGAAGAAGAATGAATGTCACGTTGCATTCGATGTCCTTTCTCATCCCTTTCGAATCTATTCCACACCCCCAAACCTCGTTCCTGAATAAATATTTAATTTACAATTTTTTGAAAAATTATTCGTTACTTTAAATTACTTTTTCAGATTATTTTATCTTTTAAGATGATTATTTCGGATTATTTTATCGTTTCAAGTTATTATTTCAGATTATTTTGTCATTTGAAATTGTTCTTTCGGATTATTTTATCGTTTCAAATTGTTATTCTAATTAGAAAATTTCGTGGGTGTGCATTTTATGAGAATGCTTAATTAACTTTCCATTAATTTCGATTAATTGGAGAATCGAGTTTAGTGCCCACGATCGGTTAAAGGATCACGGTTGCATAAAATTCGTTTCACGGTCTTCCATCGGCACGAGACGGCAGGAAATTAATCGCCTGCTCTTCGTCTTTAGTTGGAAAGTTTATAGAAATTTAAAATTCTAATCCTCGCGGCGAACAACGCGGAAAATGGGGTGGAAAAAAGAGGAAGAACGATCTTTTACTCTTCGACGGAGCAAATTAATTTGTTCTTCCCCGTCTTCGTTAGTTGACTACGAGGCGGGAATAACCAAAGACCTGCGGTTAGCGAGGCATCGATCGGCACCCGTCATTTTTGTCCACTTTGTCACGTGTGTTAATTAAAAATTGCTCGCGGTCATTGTCGTGGAAGAAATCACGCGCGTCCCTGTAATTAAATCCTCGATGAATTCTCGTCAATCGACCATCAAGCAATCATCGACGCCCGACCATTCGACGGCACGCATACACACCCTGTGATTTGAACATTTCGTATTTTCAATCGCATCGCCAGAGAGGTACGAATTTATTAATTATGCCCCCGCCACGGTCATTGTTAAATTGCTGCTTTCAGAACCACGGCAATTGACTTGTATTAATAATGATACGCGTTAGGCGAAATAGAATTTTCTCCTGGTTTTACTCACCCCTCGATACTCCATAGCGAATCTAATAAATTAAATAAAAAATGGGAATAAAATATTAATTTTCTCACAGAAGATGTTGTGTACGTTGATGTCTGGAATTTCAGATTGGAATCTTTTTGGCGATCGAGTGATTTGGAAATATTATAAATATTCGAGGTACTTTGCGGCAATATTTCAGCATATTTTACGCCAATTGGGAGAGTTTTATTACACTTATCGCAGTTGTTATGCCTCAATTACGCCGTTGATGCAATTTTTTGTTTTTTAATTTTTCTTGTTCTATTTTAAAAGTAGTTTTATCTGCTTATGGTCATTCATCATTTTTTATCATTCCTAATCATTGACGAATTTTTATATTTTTATGAAATTAGGATCTTGTAATAATAATTTGCGTGCCTGTGATGATTTGTGGATAAATATTTGAAATATTTCGTGGTGCATTTAGTGTTTGGTTATATTTAATTTCGTCTATTGAAATAATTTTGTTATACCTATTACGTTTACTGTGTCTCAATTTTACTACTAAGTTTGTGATCATTCTCTTCTGAATATTTTCCCAATTTTATTCAAGAAATTTTCGATGTCTTATAGCGAATATTCTTAGCAATTCCCTATTCTATACAAAATCTCTGTTTTGTACGAATAATATTCAAATTTTCACATTATTATACACGAGAATAATGTTAAATAATAATTGACCGTTTAATTGTTTCAACAAATTGGAATTTAGTTGATTTTTGTAACTTTCTGGCAATTATTTTGCAAACTGTTAAACCTTGGCGATTATATCCAGGTATATTAAAGTGTCAGTAGAAATTAATGAACTCGAGTTACTTGATGAAGCGGTTTACACTGTGCAGAAGCTGTACCAGACTCAGAATTATTATATAGCCCATGTACCTCTGTATTTAACGTAAACTTCTATATTATACCGTTTTCACGTCACTCGTAAACCAAGAGTTCCTCTTCTCAAACCTATAAATGCTTTATGATCGCAACGTCGCGTTTTACATGCTGTAACCAGCGCAACTCATAATGCTTCTCAATCCTGCATCAATCTCCAACATTTATCACACCAAACTGCTCTGCTGCTCGTGTATATCCGGATAGTTTATTCGACTTTGGTAGTAACAGAACGCGAATGCTTACTAAAACGTATAAATTTAGCAGAAATTGTTGATCGGAGAAGATGTGGACCATTTTCTTAAGAAATCATTAAGTTACAGATATATTTTATTTATTACACGATTAAAATTAGGCTATTTCATTACGCTGTCTTAACATTTGAGGAACGTAGGAATTGGGTATTTAGGATGCAAAAAGCAGCTATAAAACATAATTTTGTAACATTTTACCAATTTTGGTAGTAATATAGGTAATGTATATACTTTAATTATTTAGTACGTTCGTATTACTTATACGATTTATTAATACTACATTAATATTAAATATGTACTCTAATTTGTCTACATAAATTGTTTCCAATAATTATACAGTATTTTTAGGGTACACACACTAAACTTAGAATCTAGTGTGGAAGTTTAAATATAAACCGTGTACCTAAATATATTATATTCAAATATTGACTCTATATATGCTCTATAAAGTTATGTATTCTTTCTCAATAAGAACTAATAGAAGTTCTATAAAAATTTTCTAGATATCTTCTCTAAGTGAAAGAAGAAAAACCTTATAACCAGAAGTATTTCTGGATAGTGTACATTTATTTACATTATTAATTGTACAATTTATTAATTTTGCATTAATAGTAAATACACCATTTATTTAAATATTCATTAGATATTACTATTTATCTTACTTCTAGTAATTATTCAATTCAATTCAGTTCAAATCTGTGTCAACAAAAGTTAACACTAGGATTAACAATTCAAAATAATATGCCTATGTATATTTCAAATGTAATTATACATTTGCACGTAATCTCGTATCTATCACAACGAGAATCAACACTCTCCCAAAAACTGTAGGTACTATAAAAATCCATATAACAAAAATCTTCCTATTCTCTTTAACTTACTTCTAGTAACTATTTTATTCATTTCAATTCAAATGAGTATCAGCCAAAGTTAACACTTACCTTAACAATCCAAAATACATACTTAAATATATTTGGGTATAAAAATGTAAACGTGTATCTAAATGTACCCAAATATGGCCACATAAAGCTGCACATAATTTCATATGAATTGCAATAGGAACCAACACTCTTCCAAAAACAGTAGGTACCGTACAAAATCCCTAAAACAAGAATCATCCTAGCACCCAAGCACAAACAAACCTAACCACTGTCAAAACCCTGTTCCCCTACCTGGTGACAATCGTTGCACAACACAAATCGCTAATAAACCGAAAGAATACAGCCATCTCAGCCTCTAATCCAATTACACCTTCTGAAACGTAAGCAAGTGTCCATAAACTCTGTGGCGACAGCGCAGCCCCCAAGGACTCGTAGCTACTCGCCGAAAGAACCTCGTGAACAAAACGAAGGCAAGAAAAGTGACGTGGTATTTAGCCGTATCCTCGCGTTCCCACGTTTCGACGACTCGCCGATATTTCCCGCAGGACACACTGCGAGCAGCAAGCACGACAGGCACGACCTGCACTTTGCGTCCGGTAAATTTCGTATTTTCACGGCTAATGACTGAGGAACGAGACGGTAATGTATTCTATGCGGAACATCTACTATGCGCTTCCCATTAGCATTTGTAATGCGCACCTACCCCTAACCCTGGCCCGTGAGCGTTGACGCTCCGCGCAAACCCATCAGCGGTGCCATTTATAGCGGCGTGTTCCGTGTTCGCCGTGTGCCCGGGAGAAAAGAGTTTACCACTCGTTGCTGGGGAATATGTTAATAGGACGAGCACGCGGCCGCGTTATAGCGCCAGCCGTTCGAGGATCACGGCTACGCGTATTTTTCAACGTTTGGCCCCACAGCCGAAAACCACCACCGGCGCGGCTCCGCGGAATAGACGCGCCATTAAGAACCTTTCACACGTCACTCGAACGACGCGCGTCGTTACCGTCGCTTGTCGCTGCTCCGCAGTTTCTCCGTCATCTTCCGGGTCTGTAATGGTTCTTATTTATTCCCATTGAGCCGGGAAACTGTGCGTTCCCCGCCATCGTCGCGAGGTCTGCGAGGTCTATCAGGCTGCCGCGGATCGGTGCTCTGCGTGACAAAATGGCGGCGCTGCGTTCGTGATCTCCGAGTGACACCGAAGCTTCAGAGGAAAGGCTTTCATCGCTTTGAACTCGTCATCAGAGAGATCGAAGAAGGTGAAAAGGGTTTCTCAGAAGTACTCAGAAGTTTCTGACCTGTCACTGATATCCTCGCGCCTGAGACACGGGCCTGCTAGGTGGCCTTACTCAAAGGTGCTGACAGACCCAGGACTGTGAACACTTTCTGTCTTTTTACCTTATCTTTCGATATATTCTTCGTTTAGAAGTTGGGTTGGCCGATGAAGATGGGGTTTGCATGTATTCTGGTCACCAGAGTATGACAAATTTTGACAAGACCACTTATCTCACCTGCTCATGGTGCTCATGGGACTCCGTGGATGTGGGACCTGAAACTGAGTGCGACTGAGTGAGTAGCAAAGTTGGACTATGGCGACTGTGTATTTGTTGGATGCTACTTATCTAGTCAGATCGTGAGTAGCTCGAGAGAAAATCTTATTGCTGACGATGGGTCTAGCGATAACCTTGTACCGTTTGGACGTGGAGTGGAGATTTTGCACCTTGCATCCGCAGGTTATAGGCTAGTTTCCAGGTACTGTAGGAACCACGCATTGCACCCGTGACGTTCTTTATACATAGTAATTGACAGCAAAGCGTGCCAGGTATTCTTGGGTTCTTTGATGAGGCATTGACACCTAACGCGAAGCCTTTTATAATCTAGACAATCCGTTTTGAATTTTTTTTTATTGAAAATGGAGAATTCCATTTTCTTTAAGCTCTTTCTCACTCGTTTCTGCATTTATCAGTCAGTTTACCCATCGTGGTAGGATTTGTGTCAGTGTTTGAATTATTTGATGATATGACGAATTTGATTTTGAGCTGAATGGGTAGTAACTGTTGTAGAATGTCGTTTGCAGGAATGTGGATATAGAATAGATAAGTCTGAAATATTTATATAAGTATAGTAGAAATCGATCACTTTTAGTCCTTCTTGTCATCTAAGAATAAGAAATCTTTTTCTTTTTGAGTAATAAAACTTTAAACGTTGATCTGTTTTTCATACCCCCATCGTCACCATTTTTCACATAAGTAGGTTGAATTTATAAAGAAAAGGGTAAACTACAATTTATTTCTTTTTATTTTAGGTGACTGGAAAGGATAACTATACTTGAGTACGTATGAAAAAATTAGATTGATCTTGAGGAACGTTGAAAATCGTAAAATGTGCTGTCATTGTGTTGCATGTCGTGGCTTGCTATTAGTTTTTGCTTGTTATTTCGACAAAAGTATTCCTTTTTTTAAAATATTCCTTGGTTTCATTTTTATTTTGGAGAGGAGGAATCCAAGGATTTATAGATTAGGGCACATGGAGGCATATGAAATATATAAAAAGGACAGACGATGAGGTTACTCTAATAGGATATAAGACAAGGATATATTATCGTAAAAAAGTGAAGATAAAGATCATGGTAAGGAATAAATATGAATATATGCTTTTAACATTGATCAAACATATTGTATATGTATGCAAATTTCCTTGGGGTTCATGGGTTTTGGAAAAGCGATAGAGGTGAAATGGCTTTCACTGGTTAATACATTTGGCTTGTGCGTTGGTATTGATATGCATGTGTCTACAATGGGACTATTATGTTAGAACTATCATGAATCAGGAGTGGATGACCGTGATCAGTCATCACTGTCATAGCGATGTCATATCGCAATTATCGCTTGCATAATATTACGATCACGGTGTAATAAACTGTATTTAATTAATTGATTTTTGTAGTTTGATATATTCGTTTGCAAACTATGCTTGCATTGTTGTGCTTATGAACCAACAATAATTAGTTAATTATTTCGCTTGTTATTTCAATCGAACATATAGCTATACTTAATGTATCATAGTTAATAACGTTTCATGTAAATATTAATAGATTACAGAGGAAACTTTGACCAGTATATATAATAATAATAATAATAATTTTCTGCGTTTTTAAATTTTATATATGAAAAAGGAATTGAAAGAGAAAAATATTAAATTTATTTATATTTTCTATTATAGTAATTGATATTTATATTTCCTATAATAATAATAATGATAGAAATAGATATACAGCACTTCGGAAAAGAAATATTTAGGATACTTAAATTAAATAAAGAAATCATGTCTAGGTTTAGAAATTATTCTATGAAATTAGAAATAGTAATTGTAGAATTTAAACAAAATTCTTCCTGCTTGACTCTGCACTTGCACAGAAATATACCATGCTGTAATTAAACGAAAGAATAAAGTCATTGCTGACTTTTTACACCTAATCTTGTGTACCTAAATAATATCTCGTAATGCCGCAAACTTCTTACACGATCTATTTTCTTCCAGAATTTAATTAATTACTTCTAACAAGTCCAGGCAGCTAACCAAGTAATACGTTGCTCCTGTAATACCAACTCTCGCAGCAAGAAAAATCCTTTATTCGAAAGAGAATTCCTACTTTGCTCTTAGTTTCTGTTGTTGAAATCCAAGAATCTACCCTTGTAACGAAACAACTACGAAGAAATCTGTTTTCTTTTCCTCTTTGCCAGCGTTCTTTCCACTTCCATCTTATTGCTTCTTCCTTACCTCTGTTACTTCTGACATTACCCTTTTCTTGCACACCTTTGCAACCACGTAACGAACAAGAATTCGAACCTAATTCAACAACGATATTGCATTTCGTTTGAAAACGAAATACCTTTGCCACAAATACCTTATATTTCTCCCATTCGGTTAGCATAACTTTACACGCAGTAGCATTCGCTCACTAACTTTGGGAAATTATAACTACATTGAAATTAATACCATAAATACCATTAATACCATTTGGACACAGGCAAATATAAACGATTTGTCGAATTAGATAGTCCGACAAATAAGCTGGGAATCGTAGCTCTGTTGATGCACAATATTGACAAATAATATCCGATGAAATGTAATAATTGTAATAATTACAATGACATAAACAATTTTTCCATTACTGATGCAGCACATGCATTGCATAATTGAATAATGCCATGTCTCTGCAGTCTTTGGCGACCAATAATGATCTTGCGTGGTACAGCATTCCGCGAAAGAAAAATAGGAAAGAGAAGGGAAAATCAGACAATCTTGAAGATTCTGTAGGTACACGTATGCCTCGAAATATAGTTACCTAGTCTTCCAAAGTTTTATCACACGACTAAAGTGACGCAAAGACGTGGCACGTCTTTCCAGCGCAAGTGGTTAAGTTGTTATTGATTTATAAAGTTAAACGCTGTATTAAGTGGAAAATCGATATAGATTCGTGTGTTTAATTATCACTCATACACTGTTAATTTATTATTAATAAATAAATATATATATACCACCACCAATCCCATCTCTACAATATACACAATCGCTATATATATATATACAATGTAATCAACTTTTCCCTCAAAATTCTGTATCCTCGTGTATTTCATGATGTCCCTCCACAGATACACACCTCTCCACCCTCTCCTCTATGCCAATCGCAAAATACTCACACTGGTATACCCCCTGTCGTAGACTCTTCATAAAACACCTCCTAATCCACTCCTCGAGGAATCATCGTAATCCTGCAAACGTCGAGAACAACCCCCCTCTCCATCCTTCGCCAGCCCGTTGATCGCCAATCACCCATACAAATGCCAACCGGTACCCTTTTAATCTGCGCGAAAAATGCTTGTTCCAGGCCGAAAATGTGCGGCGAGACTGGAAAACAGGCTAAACCGGTGCGGTGACTGCGAAGGCGGTGAACGCAATAACGGATAAGCGGGGCCATCGGACAGTTTGCGAGCACCTCTGCTCCTGATGGGCCGGACGATGAAGAGACAGGGATATAGGGAGTCGGTATATTTATAATGACCCTATATGTATGCAAATGGCTGCATATCGTACGGACCTATCCCACTCGTACTCGTACGTGACAGGGGGCTCGGTCCACGTGTCCTTCCTCCCTCCCCGACCATCCCTCTTGATCACCCTGTCTCTGTCTCCCTCGCGCCCGCTATCAGCGTCTCCTTCCAGCTCCTTCTCACCCTCCGCGCGACTCTTGGATCCCGCAAGTCTGTTGGAACACGCGTGTAGCGAAACGAGCGAAGAGGGTGGTCGCATCGATTGCGCGTAAACGCGGCCCGACGCGATTTCCACGCGGACCCGTGAGCGCAATTTCGCCGGCAACCGGCTCTTTCCGCGCGTGTAACGCGCGCGCCGTCCGCGATTTCCACCCTAATGCCACGAGGATCCAATCGGCCGGCCGTGGCCGCCGGCAGAAATTGAAACCGACTATAACTTTCTGACTGGACAGACCAGGCCGGTGACGCGAGGGCGTAACAGAGACGACTCGTTAACGACTTTAAAAGCTTTTGATGCGAAACGCGCGTCGAATAACACGCGTCGTTTTCGGTTATTAGCTGGTTGCCGCGCTCACTGCACGGTGACTCGGATAAATCGTTTCGGGTGAGCTTGCAAATTTACACTTGCTTGTGATAGAGAGTTAGATGTCGCGGATGGGGGTAATGGTTTTTGTTTGGCGGAATTTTTGTATTGAGACGGTGCTGAAGGGTTTCGGGTTTGCCTCGATCTTTTTGGGGAGCGAGAGGTTAGGTGAGTGGAGAACGGGTTGATTCGAGTGATTTTTGTGTTTTGATGAGAGTTGAAGTCGAGGCTGGTGGAATTATTGGTCTCCAATGAGGATTTACACGTTGAATATGAAAAATAGAGCATTTAGGGTGTTGTATATGTGCACTTTATGTAGATTATTATAATTAGAGTGGTGTGATATAATGATATCATTTTGGATTAGGTATACTATGCTAAATTCTTTGGTTTAGTCTTTAATAATAATTTGTAATAATTTAATTTAATCTTCTTAGCAATAATTTTTCTTCATGGTTCTGTGGTAGTAATAAATGAGTATACGTAATTATGTCTCTGTCACAGTAAATGTCAATACTAATTCTCTTTGAAGAGAGGAAATAACAGAGACGAAATTAATCATTTCGTCTAATTTGATAATTCTAGTGATAAAAACTTAGGATTATATTCAATGACGTAGACTGTAGTCCAAAAATTTCGTATCACTTTTCACTGGCGCCTATACCAAACCTCCTGCTAAAGTAATTAATTAAAATTGCGAAATCGATATAAATAATTATTTATTTCGCAGTATTTTATTCTAATTATCCCAAATTAAAGAATTCCGATATGACTATATTTCTAAATTCTTGGGTTTTATGGATCATGTAATTGTTTTGAATTTTTTACCTTAAATACGCAGCGATCGTTTCATTCGACTTTGAACAAATAAAGCAACGAAATGAAATAACGCGATTCAATAACGATATCAGTTTCCCGGTGAAATAATAATAGTTAATAGCCGTGGGTTGAATAAATTTTTGAAATAACGTTTGGCCTTTTTTCCACTCTCCGCGAATTAAGGGTAATTTGCAGTGGTGCACTTTATGTGCCTACGCGTCTGGTCGCATGATTTAAAACAGTGCGGCCACCGGAGGCTAAAAATGGTTAATATAAATCATAATGCATACGTACTGTTCAAGCAAACACGAAAATCATTTGCGCACGGTTCGCACAGGGCTGTAAAAGGTATTCCTTTGTGTTAAATATGAATCGCTAATAATATGAATCATATGCGGTTTATACTACTGAATAATTATTATGATAAGAAATGAAATTACACGAGCACGCACGTAATGCTGAGTCCCGAAGAAAAATTATTCACGGATTGATGTGAAAGGTGTTATCACGGATTATAATTGCTTTTATTTGTTTTTTGGAGTTTCCAGTAAAAAATGATCCTTATGCTGTAAATCAGTATGAGACGCATTTAGGATAATTTAGAATTTTATGATTGCTGAAAGTAGATAAGTATTTCTTTAATATTGCTCGCTTCTGTAGCTCGACAGTGCCGTAGCTACGCGTAATCCCAGTGCCACGTGCAATAGAGCTAACATATAATTTGTAATTATAATTATTATGCAAATTATATATTATAATTATTTCAGGTGTTTCTAAATTTTTAATACATATTGCTATGAATCGTAGGAATTTCTTGTTTATGAAATCCAAAATCCAAAATTTCATTCTATTTTTAAATGTTTTTCTCTTATTCTACCCATGCCAAAGACAAGCAATTAAATTTTTTACAGAATTGACTCCCCATCATTTTTTATTTTCCAACCATTTCGTATCACGGAACGAAAATCATAAGATAGGTAAATTATTTTATCAATAGTACTATTTAATCAATTTTAATTTTAATAATAAGATTTAACGCTTGTCACGAGTATTCTCGTAACGCAATGCAGTGTCATCTGATTCGCGATTAAAGAATATTCCGTGTACATAATGGAATGCATACTATTAAAATATACTGTGTAGCAAATTCGTGTGAAATAAAGAACTGTTTGCAAAAATCCAAAAATATGCGTGAAAGACTTATTTTTAAACTTTGATGCCCAATTATACTATTCAATAGCACAAATAATTATATTTATGGACATTTATAAACTGTCACCTAATTTGCAAGACAATAATAACCCTCCCAACGTTCTTACTCTTCACGTAATACTGCACTTCAGCCAAAAATCGTGATTTTCTATAAAAACCCACATTTTTCGAAATCTGAGGGTGATAGAGCAATTTTGATTACGGAAAGTAAACCCTGCAAGAATCATCTAACGAATATCACAGATTAGGGATAAATTACAAATTTATTAGACAGTGTAATTGTTCTCAAATTTCAGTTTTTTAAAAATTAAATTCCCTTTCTTCTCTCAGTGGTATTATTTATGTGCAAGAAATAAAGAAAATAAGATATTGAGGGAAATATAATTATTTCCCTTTTTTAGCAAATTTTAATTGCGGATATGGCAGCTATAAATTTTATATCCATACAGCTGCACATGCCACTTTCTTCGAAATTAACGCGAACCTCGACACGGATTTAAACGTCGTTGCACGAAATTTCATCCCTGGCGGCCACTTGAATTCGTTGCAATGTAATAGACTTCGCCGAATTTACTAATAATTTTTCGTACCTAAGATCACCGTAGGTCGATGGGAACGGGCGCATTGGTTAACGCGGATTTTTCGCAGCTGTGGTTATTGGGACAGCAAAAACGCGATGATTAAAAACGCTAACGGGCTTTTTGAATTACGATGCAGAACGCGCATCGATCACTTACCACTCTCAAATTTGTTCGCCGTGCACGTCGATAGGATGCGTTGCAACGCGCATAAATTATAACGATAAACATGTTATTTATACGCCGACATAAATTAGCTATGCTAATTTCTGCTGATCAGCGCGAAACTGCATTTGGGACAGCCCGATTGCCAGTCGAACGAAAAACCTACGCCAAATTCGCGCGTGAAAATCCAACGGAGCGAATTCGCAATGGGAAATGAAAAGCATTAGGGAAAATCCCGCTGATGAGTTATGATTTCTGTACGGTCGTAAGAATAGGTTTCATACGAAACGATAGAAATAATCGACAATTGTTTTTAAATATTTTTCTGGGAAAGGAGAGGGTGAATTTTGGGGCATTTTACGTGTTAAGTTTGTTAATGGGGAAAACCAATTGGTTATTTAGTATTTGACTAACTATCGATACGAATATTTTATATGGAATTTAAAGAGAATCAGTAGGAAATATTTTTAATCATTTTTAATTGGTAAATATGTTTTTGCGAAAGAAAAAATTAATTTTCGTGTTTCTGGTAAGCAATTTTTATTTCCCTTGAGACTATTTTGCAAATAGGGATACTCAGTTTGAAAATTTTGGCAATTATTTAATTTTTGCCAAATCATTGATGTGTGTATATATTTTTTTCTTTTCTGAATTATGAGAAATTTCATCTGTAGATTGGGTTGTAATTTAATAATAGATTTGAAGATTTGATGGAGGAAGTGCTGTAAATTCACAAGAATTTGTTATAAACAATTGAAAAACATATGAATAATTTATTGAACACTTATAAAGTTTCCAGAAATTGAATCTTCTTGTAGTATTTCGAATGGAGAAAATTTCTGTGCCTACCTAGTATTTTCAATATTATATTACAGCTATAGATATCGATACTCTGTAATAATACAGCCATAAAACTTTTCTAGTTACGTGTATGTAAATATATAAATAACTGCTATAATTATTACATTGTAATTAAAAATTGTATAATAATAACACTTTGATATGTTGCACTGTAGATGTCGTTAGTAAAGCCAGTACAGTATATAGAAAAGAATAACAATTTACAATTTGACCAAATACATAATCGTGTTAGGTATATGTATATGTACATGTAAGCTATATGTATATTAATGTTCGTTAAATGTGTATTTTAGCATATTCATGAAGCACTGTTGTGTTTCGTGCTTATTTTCTACTATACTAATACAGAAATGTATATAGAAATAATTAATGATTCATCTCTATGTGTGATGTTTCATGTAGATTCAATAAATAAATAATCTAATGCAAACAAGAGAGTACCACATAAGACCTGATTTCATGAGTTAAATGACGAAGAATATAATTTTCTGTGATATTGAAGAATATTTTATTTAAATTGAAACATGTCCAGCAATTTTCTCAATCGATGAATGGATTTTAACGTTAAGCAGTATGCATGATCATGTATTTGTATGATATTATCCACCATTATGTAATGCGTTATTTCAACAATGTATGCATTAAAATTTAAATCCCATGTTCCATAATTTCAACTTTTGGAAACACTTGCTGTACGTAATACAATAAATATATTCATAGAGAAGGTAACGATGATTACAATTTTCCAAGTTACACGTTAACCGTACACGATCTGAAAATGTTTTCATAAATGATACAATTATTTTAGCATATTATAACTTCTATTCTGCAGTACAGGTAATACACGATCGTTATTTGCTGCAGTTTAATTACTACGTAAATTTAATACGTCAATGAATGAACGTCCTCTCTGTATGTACATTTTCCTAAAATCAATGATATCTAACTTCAGTTGTTACAATCGATAAGCCAATCATTCATTTTTCCAATTACTACATTGTGCTAGGACAAAAGTTGCTATCATATCTCCTTTTTATAAAATATTAATTTAAACAAAAATTTTTTGAATGAAATTTCAATTTCATATAATAATAATAATAATAACAGATATAGTTACTGAATCTGTAAAATTGGAATTGAAATTATGTTTATTATTTTATTG
>NW_016913313.1:1151367-1162482 GCF_001483705.2 Eufriesea mexicana | reverse complement strand
TTATTATTATTATTATTATTTGAAATTGAAATTTCATTCAAAAAATTTTTGTTTAAATTAATACTTTATAAAAAGGAGATATGATAGTAACTTTTGCCTCATGATTATCTTATGCATATGTATTGTAAGTATATATATTCACATTTCCTAAACATATAAATGTGAATCGAGTTACAAGAAATTGTATGCTTTCACAGTCTGAATTAGTTAACAATTATTAAATTAAAAGTTTCATCTTTGAATCATATTTAATTGCTTTTGTATTACATACTTTTGACATTCGAAGTAGCTCGATTAGGGTCTAGGTAAAAGAATTACGCCAATTATCGCTAACTCTGAGAACATGTAAATCAGCCGAATGAATTAAGTTACGTTTCTTAAGCTTGTCCTATCACAAAGTGTAACGATAAACGAGGCAGGGTAGGCACGATAAAAACAAACAGCAATGATCATTAGTTTCCCTTAGAACTTACCTCAGCACCCACTGATCATGTTTTGCAACACGGAGCCGTGAACTGTCTTAAATAATTGCAAGTTTAAGCGTGTTTTGCCACGGCCGAACAAAGGAAAGGTATAACCAAAGGAAAGGAAGAACGCTAGCCGGGGAAAGTTTGCAAAGCGTTTGAGAATAGTGCATCCGTTGCTTTCGCGATCCAACAATTTCTCCGGGATGCTGGATAAATGCTTCGCTGACCATTTCGATAGAAAACTGCCTGGATAAATACGAAACGTGTTTTTCGAGCAACCGAGTCTCAGAAGAAACGACCATTCACCCCTTCCTGTTCATCTCTGTGTAAAAGAAAATTTCATTGGCGAGGAGGGAGGAATAATTTTTATCGAAATGTGGCAAAAATTTGTTCATATACTCGTGATTATAATGGTAAGAAATTGTATTTGTCCTTAAAAAAATTTTGGACAATAAGAATTAATGGAAGTGTCAGTAAGTAGTAAAATCAATGATAATTAAGTCTTCATGTAAGATGTTATATGTTTAGAAAAATTGCAATATTTCTATACTTATATCACATTTTTTAGTGTGCATTATAAATTTAAAGTATGTCAATTTTCACTAGTAAGAATTAATACAAATAACTGTAAGTAGTAAGATCAATGATAACCGCATCCTCTTAAGAAATATCAATGTGCTCAGAAAAATTACAATATTTCTAAACATGTATTGTTTGAGTATCAGAAATTAAATAACGAAAAGTAGTGAGTAATAAGTAGTGAGTTCAATGATAATTACGTATTCACATAAAATATTAAAATACGTAGAAAAATTGCAATATATACATATATTTAATATGTACATCTATCAAATAATAATTAATTTTTAAAGAACTTTTAATGAAATATAAATTGAAATATAGCTACGATAATGCCAATTACCTCAACACACCACATTTGCTAACTTTAATCGACTCTACAAGTTACATCCACTTAATCGCAATGTATCAATTAAATTAAAACATTCTAGTAATGCAAGAAATAAATTATCCTTCCTCGGCCACCTTACAACGAGTCCCAAACCTTTTCATTCAAACACCATCATTCACAGCGAAAAATCCACCATAAACCCGTCAGATTAAACACCATTACCCTGCTGAAAAACCTCTCGAAAATCCCTCTTGGAATCACCGTTTGCCTGCAACAATACCGAAGCATAATCCACTATAACGCTCGACGGGAAATGAAATCAGTATCGGCGTCACGGTATCGCGCTTGTCAACGGGGAAATCTAAAGGAAAGCATAACCGACCGATTGACAAGAGGGTCGGGCCGGGCGTGTGGATAACACAGACGTCTCGCTTGCTGATACGGCAGGCACAGCCTTGACGACCGGCGCGCCTCTCGCGGCGGTCCTTTGCATAGCCGGAGGGAGCGCGCCGAAATTCCTGGGAAGATTAAGACGTGCGGATTTGGGGGTATGGCGGGCAGAAAAACAAGAACCGAGGGCAAAGAACGGAAGCTTGGCTCGCGGCTACAGAAAACCGTAGCCAGCCTTGTCCGTGCGCCCCGTCGAGAACCTTACTCTATCTCTGTCTCTCTCCCGCGCACGCATGCACCGATCCATCTATCTTCGTCGCACCCACGCAGTCCAGAAACGCGAGTTCCGTTCGTCTTCGTCGGCGTGTTTCTCCTCCTCGCGATCGCAAGAAAGCTCAATTTCAATTTCGAGCCCCGAGGGTGTCGTTCCGAAACGAATATAATTATACGGAATAATTCTGACACAAGGGAGGTGGGCGTGCTAGTGGTGGGGGCAAACCGTGGGTCCTGAGTCTGCTAGAAGGAAGTCTCGTTTGAAATGGGCGACTGGGGTGACTGCGTGCAGTCTAAGTACCGCGTAGTCCGCGGTTATAGGCTCGCCCTCCGCGTTACGCGCCGCGAAGACCGTCGAAAGATAGCGAGTGCTTAATGGCTCGAAATTCCTGCCGCTGTGGAATGCTCTGAATGAAAATTAAGTCAAGTATGGAATCGCCTCGCCCCAACCACGCTCCAGCCTCGTCACGCGCCCGATCCACAGAACTTGAGAGTCGTGCTTTGGTCCTTGCTTTCGTCGATGACTCTGCCTGCGAATCTTTATCTCGATGGAATTTGCGAAACGCTGGTGGGTTGAGTGTGATGTACTTCTGATTTGGTCAAGAGGGTGAGAAAGACTGGAGTCGATGATAGGTCCTTTATTTAGTACATCCTTGATGGTGGTATACAGAGTGTTTATGAAGATTTCGTATAATAGAAGTGGACAACTTTACGGATGATGGAAAGGGTTGATTATAAATTATGTTAATTAGATATTTTTTATTCCTCTTGATTAATGTTAGAAATCCTTCAGGTCTTGGATTTGTATTGTTAAGATACCAGTATTGTAAGAAAATGTAGCATATTTCTACTGATTACTACAAGTAACGTGAAAAATAAACAAATTATGAAGAGAGATCGTTTTATTTTAATATGTAAATGGATGTATTAAATTTTAGCAAAATTCTTGTCATATTAAAGCATAACCTATGCAATAAGAGCGAAAAGCATTTGCGTGCAATGGATCAAGTGAAATTGGACCGTGTGTTGTCAGACACCGTTTATTTACGATGCTACTTTTCCCAGAAACTATATTTTTCCACAAGTTTTTTCATTTAAAATAGTTTTAATTAATTTCTCAGAGATGTATCATTAACGGTTGCTATGGAAATAATTACACAAACGATGTAAATTATTTCAATATATTCTCTATTTACTTTTTAAAAAAATAGGTATCCTTTCAGTAAAAAATAAAATATTTCCATGAATCTTTAAATCTTCAAACTTATCATACACTGTTTCACACATTGTAATTATAAGAAATTTGTTATTAAAAATATATCATTTATGAAGCAGTGCTTAATAATATATATTAACTAGTATATTATAATATATTATAGACAAGGTATTTAATATCTGAGTGCCTATAACTAAAATATTATGTTATTCTTTAACATCTGTAGTTCATACCATTTTATTCTCCCCTTAATTAAAATCCACTGCAAGCATAGCCGTGAATAAAAATGAATTGCTATAAAATAGCAGGATATGTATGTCATATCTCAGACATTATCAATTAGCTTATACAAAACTGCCCCATTTACAGTACACTTCAAACAACAGTGAATACACTGAAAACATACTACTTTTCCTTTTTGAATCACACAACTTTCAAGCGAATTAATTAAAACGATATTAATTTGCTGCTTTTCCATTAGCTGTTTGTACCAACCGAATTCCTTATGAACAGGCCATGAATTAAAAATATTAATTCCTCAGCTTGCCGGAGCGTGAATTTATATCTCAATCATTTCGTTCCCTCTTATCAATTGCCCTTCGTTGGAATAACTTCACACTTCTCGGCCACTCCTTCTTCGACTGTTCACCCCTACTTTGACCTATCTTCCATCTCCCTTTCGTCCATCCTACCCTCAGCCAGCTGAGACGAAGGCACCTCGTTCCATTACCCGGATATTAGCCATCGGGGACCCACGAAGATGTTACGACTTGAATAATTTGTTTCAATGTAATTACCAATTAACCGTTCGCTCGACGATCAACCGGCTCGAATAGATTTATCATCGATTGCCAGGATGCTTCTCACGGCACCCTTCTATATCGTAGATCATGAAAAACGGTAACCTACAGAAATTCCTTATATATCATTCAATGGTTATATCAATTTTTCTGTTGTTGGTTT
Source organism: Eufriesea mexicana (assembly GCF_001483705.2). Classification (NCBI taxonomy): domain Eukaryota; kingdom Metazoa; phylum Arthropoda; class Insecta; order Hymenoptera; family Apidae; genus Eufriesea; species Eufriesea mexicana. Next base: position 1,158,263 of record NW_016913313.1, on the reverse strand, counting down.
CAAATCATTTTTGTGTGCTTGCAGTAGAAATTTTTTAAATTATTATATTAATAAAAATATTGTTACAATTATGTATTCTATTGAAAACACAGTAGGAGTCCAGGCTATAATTATTTTAAAGATAGTCATCCACTCATTACTACTTTTAATTATTAATCTTGCAAATAAATAATATACAAACATTACTTTAGATTAAAAATTAAAAAAGGAAAAGGAAATCATTATTGAAAAATTAATATAATTAATATAAAACGCAGGAGTTAAATAGAAATTATAATGGTATTCGTACTCCTCCAATTATTAACTGCGAATAATTTATAATTATCCATAGTGGAGACTTCAAAATTATTATTAATGAAACTTCTAGCTTACAAATATAAACTAAACAAAATATTACAAATATAACAAATATTACATAAAACAAATATAACTGACAAAATATAAATTTTATCGTGTAATAATCTAATCAATTTTACGGATATCTCAAGAAGGTAATTATTGTTATATTATTACCTGCTCAATATTGCAAAAATTTACCGATTGTCATAAAGGACCGTGGAAATTAAAAACACATATCTTTGTTGAGAAATGACATTACGCTATATCAAAAGCAAAAATCAAAATAAATAGTCACAAGAATACTCGTGCCATAAAATCTTATAATATAATACACATAATAAAATACATTCGCGAATAAAATCTTCTCATCAGCAAAAGTCCAAAAACTCGTGTTTTAGGAGAACAATAACCTTTTGGAGTCAACAATGGAAGGGGTACCAACATTACCATGACTCACCCTATATAATCAACACTCATCCCAACATGCATTTGTTTAAACAGCATTTGTCGAAGTCTTTCGCGCCAGGCGTTCTCGAGCGTACACACGCGCGTTCAATGTTGAATATTGCCGGCGCGTTTATAATTTAAACACAAAATTCACGAAGGAGGATTCATTACCATTAACCGAGCACCGAGACAGAAACGTAATTAATAATTCGAAATTGTGGCCATTCCATGGCTGGATATCGATAATCCATAGCGCGGTCTGGTACTCTTTCGCCTTGTTGCTAACTTTTCGTACCCGCACCGCCGAACGTTTTGTTGCAAAATTTATAGAACGACAACATTTCGTCGGTTTATAAACAATGCATTACAACCGCGTATTCGTGTCCGTGATTTTGAACCGGTGTGACCGGTGTGTCGTGAATAAAATCATTCATAGTCCGGTAAAGTCATTCTTTCTCCGCGCAACGTTTTGTTAACAGGGTTGCTTTTGAATTGTATGGTTTGTGTATGGTTGCAGATTTTCAGAGGAGTGTTGATTTTTACGAAAATAACGTTAAATGTATTCTTCCAGAAATTTTTATCCAGTGAATGGATAATTTTTCTTGTGAATTTAATTACTTTCTTGTATATTATTCTATATTAATTAATTTTTTGTGGTATTTGATATTTATGTTATGGAATCGGTAGGTGTTACGTTATTTTATTTTATATTTATGGATTTATTGGTGTAGATATGAATTTATTAATTCTAAATATTTAAATAAATCTATTTTTAGTATATTTAACTTTTTGCATCTCGTTAGCATCATTACAGAGATATCAATAATTTATTTCTCTTATTTAGTTTTATTTCCCATTGGTAGATAAATAATTGCACAGAAAGTCTCACATTGCAATAATTTGTATCGTTATCTCCAGTCTAATAAAAATATTCTCAGAGTCAAAGGAGATGAATTTCATTTATTTATTAAATAAATGTGTTAATTAAATATGTAATTTTATATTTGTTAAATGAAGATTTATTTATTTATTTATTTATTTTTTTTAATAAGTATCTATTTAAAGTAGGATTTATTCAAATGTTTTATTAGACTCGAATTAAAATATTGTTGCAAATTATTCCATTTCACGTGTTATTAAATTCGCTCAGTCAGTGCATTCGTGTAATCCGAATTTAATTGCTTTTAATAATCAATAATTAAATATGCGAATAAATCTATATATATAAAATAACACAACGATATACTGTAATTAGCATTTACCATTGTTACCATCTATGGAAATTTATATAGTTATATCCATAGTAAATGTACATATATATGGCAATACATTTTCATTGCTATTATTTAATTACAATTAATTATACATTAACTAAAATATTTAATATTTTATATCTAAGTACATTTTAAATTGCAAATAAAATAGATAGAAAAGTGGTACGTTTTCATGTAATTATTTCAAAAATTTAATTTTTAATCAATTTTTATTTGTTAAAAATCTTCCATATTTAGAAGCTGAAAATAGTTCTCAAAACTTTGGATAAAAGATATATTTTTTTCTGTAGCTTGAAGATCTCAGGATTCAGACAAAGTATATTCAAAAATTGCTTATTTCTTTGTAACAAATTTAACTTTATAAAAATTTTCCAAAATATTAATTTGTTTAATAAATATAACAAATGCCAATATTCTTTACTCATTTATTTATTTCTTTATCTATTTTTATTCATTTCTTCATTTATTTAGTTACTTTCATGCTTTCATAGCAATCGATAATTGCCAGTAAAGAATGTAGATCAAATAGTTTTTCAAGTTATATATTCTCTGTAAGTTGCATCAAAATTGATTATCGATACTTGAGAAATTATCCTTGTTCCAAATGATAAATGCACTTAATTCGTACGAAAGTGCATTTGTACACTATGCATAATGAATAATTGCCTCGATGAATGAAATTGTATAGAAGTATCGATAGTTGAAACCGTGTTTGACTCGCCTAATTTAAACTTCAAGGCTTGGAATTTAATTAATTAGGGTAATGGTGGGAAGCAGCTATGGCAAGGCACGTCAAAGAATTCAGATTTTCGTGTTGAACGTGAAGGACGTTTTCAAGATGAACGAATCGTTATTCTTGCACCTTAAGGCATACAGACATCGCGATATTACAAAGAAGAACTCCTAGATCAAAGAAGTCATTGTACTCCGTAGCTTTTGAGAAATAAAAAATTGCAAAAGGAAGGTTCGACGACTCTGCTATGCCAATAAAACTCTTGACATTCCTTTGAAATGTCATATAATATTACATATTATAAAAGGCAGAGTAAACTGACGTTTCTGTTCCTCAGGCTAATATCAGAATTTTCTCCCAATTGAGGATACAAAATGAATATTAATTTCTATTTTCGAGGGGTTGATTAATTTCTGTAATTTAATTACATCTAAATAAAAATAAAATATTATATTAAAAGAAGAAATAACTATTTATAATTCTAAAAATTGTTTCATTATTTTTAAAACAGTCTACTTGTGTTTCCGTGTAGATGCATGAAAAATAATTACTACTTGCTCATTAGAATTTTAAATGCAAATTCTTAGTACCGTGATTAATTACCTTTTATCTATTATGCCACTTCTGTCCCGTTTATTCTACTTTTCACCTTTCTTTATATTCTTTCCCAGCCCATTAATCTACAGTTATGTAAATGAAAGAAAGCCTAATTAGTCTTCATTGCCTGCAAAATGGTAACGCCTCTTTTAATTCTCCAGTACATAATGTTACCATTTGCTAATACGCGTAGCAGATATTAATACACTCATTGCGTGGTCTGAATGTGCGATAAAGTATCGGTTCAAGTGAACGAATGGCGTGTCTGTTGAGAAGCAACTACCTTTTGTTTTATTATCTTTGCACGATACAATTTAAATTTTAATTTAATTTAAATTAAGTGTTCTTTATAACCGCAGTGTAATTTATTTCATCTAAATAATTCTGCGCAAATAATTTTCGCAATAATTAGTTCGCGGTTTGTTTCATTTCTGCACGTGTTGTAATTACCTGGCAAATAAAAGGAACGAGTAAAACTTTTTTAATCTCTCAAGGGCTACTGGAACATGTGTTTAGTTCCTGCTTAATTCATGCATAATGACCACATATGTATACCTTATTTTGCACAGGAATTTTTATTCTTTGACCTTAATGCATTTGTCCCTGAAAAAATTAATTATATTTTTATAGGTCCGGAACATTATTATACTTATACTTGCACCAGAACAATTCCATTCATAGGATGAAATATTTTTAAATATTTAGAATCTTCATTTTTGTTTCGTTTTTAATTTATTTATTTTATGTAATTAGATTACTTTACAGAGTATATCTTGTTATACACAATTTATTATTATAATATCATAGAACCTAATACTTATTGCTTCCAACAAAATGGATGCAAACAATATTGATGAAATTTACAATACTGTACGATTTTTATTTAATAATTCATTTTAGTAAATTATAATTGCTTATTATTAATGTAATTTATATTTTCTACGTTATTTTAATTGCTGGAAATTGAAGAAAATGTATAGATGAGGTTAGATTTCTGAAATTCACTATATATCGTCTATAGTACAGAATTGTCTATTACACATGTATTTCTTTTCCTTTATTCTTCTTTCTAAATGAATTAAAAATTCTTTATTCTTAAAACGCTATACCTAATAGATAATGATGTCACTATATGAAATAATTATTAAGCTTTATACTGATCTTGCCTATTATTTTTGTGATGTTAAACTATCCTTTAAAAATATATCCTCCCTTAATTATTCTTTTAATTACATCCAAAAATCCTTATTTTTTAAATTCCACGATCAATACTCACAGACCTATTAATCCATACAGCAATGTCACAGTATTAGACGCTATAAACAAATTATTATCACTCACATATATTATACAATACAACTAAGTAGTATGTATATACCCAACAAGAACTAAAGTGTTCATTCCTTTACACACACACAAAAAAAAAGAAAATATAGTGTCATTTGAAAAAAGCTATAGCCACCATAAAATCTGGGAAACACATTCACCTGTCAAAAATTGATTAATATTACAAAATATTTTCTGACACAGGAATTTATTTAGGAAATATTTGACTGCAAAACTTGGAATGTAACACCCTATATAATCATGCACAATTTGACCCATTGGAATTACAATTGCAACTGCACGCAACGCAACTCGGTCACCGTCTCTCCCCTCTCTCCTCTGGAAATCCAAACATCCCTGCCGCAAGAAGACGACGAAGCACCTCGGAATCCTCGCGAAAACACCTCATCCTCCAGGAATCCATATTCCACTCGCGTACGAGCATTCCAACAATCAAACACGCGTTTCTTCCCTCCACGCGGTCAGCATCCTACCCCAACAGGCTGTGACACCAATCGAACCCAACATACGGCCAGCCAGGCCAGACCTACTCACCAAATCTCCTCGGAACCCTATGACATCCGCGGACACGCGCGAACGTGGATGGCAAGAGGTCGGTAAGGCGGCAGAGGGGGTTGGTTGGAAGTTTGGAATCGTGCCGCCTTTTCGGGGTTCGCCATTCGACGTCGGCGAGGAGAGAAGGCGGGGCTCTGTTCAGGAAAGGAGATTCCAGAGAAGATTAGGAAGACCGTTTCAAGACGAACGGAATCATCGTGCTTCTTGGAGCTTTCGAGGATATCCAAGGGAAAGGGATTCCACGACGGGGTACGGAGGCACTAGATTGCAGCTCGGCACGCGTCGCTTAGCGTGGATTCTGGAACAGGCGAAGAGGGTGAAGAGAGTCGGATGGCAAACGAATCGTTTAGGATTCCGCGCGGTGTCCTTCGACCTTGTCGCTTCTCGCTGCAACCCCCTCGGCAGCTACCCCCTTTTCTCGCATGTGGAAACGGTTTTGTCGCACCTGCAGCATTTATAAGCCGTCCCATTCCGCACGGCTCGTGTTATTGAAAGCGACAACAAATTCCTCGAGCGTCGCGCGGCAGGTGATTTTTCTGGATTAGTTTTAAATATCGTCGCCATCAGGCCGGTGTATGGAATATTGATGTATGTCCCCGGAATGCCTGCTCCGTTTCGCGTCCTGCCGGTTCTGGTCTCGTTTCTTCCCTGGAATTGAAATTTTCCGCGAGACGAGGAGCAGAGGGATAATGAAGAGGCAGGATGTGCATTCCGGTGTTGTAACTTTATTATTGTAACGCGTTATGCGAGTCTGAGATTAATTGCGGCGTATGCGGTTACACAGAGTGTCTGTGATTATGAGATAGTAAGTGGATAACAGGCATTCGTGTCAGTGGTTCTAGGAGTAGTGGGAATTATATGGGTTTCATTTTGATTGGTGGAAGTGTTCAGGATGTTTGAAGTTTGGTTTTTTAAATGTTTTTGTAAATATTTTGTGAGATATTTGATTTGGGGTTTTCTCTTCTTGAATTCCCTTTGTACTTTAATATCAGGTGTTCCAGATTTGACAAAATGGTGGGTTTCAGATTTTTTCTTTTTATTAGTGAAAATTAATTATGGGAATTAAATACAGGTGTTTCTGGTCAAATTAATGTGACTTTTGTTGAGATAGAAGTATGATTATTTATATTATTTTAATTTAATTTAATTTAATTAATTTAATTATTTTATTTCATTCTTTTATTATTTAATTATTTAATTTAGTTATTTATACGTGATATATTTAAATAAATATGATTTATAACTTGACAGTTCTAGTGTCAATAGGTATCTATTTAGTAATAATTTGCAAAATATTCGGAAAATAGTTCTTGTTATAATGAGATCTAATATAGTACAGTATAGTTAATGAATATAACATGATATAAATAATTTTCTAGCATAAAGTAATAAAATGGATAATTTCATATACCTAATGAGAAAGCAGAAACGCACAATATGTCAAAGTATAATTAATTTTTCATGTAAATATCTAAATTATATTATATAAAAATATTCTATAACATAAAATAACGTCTACACTTCACGTATAATACGTACAACACAATTTGGAATTGAAAAATCCACAAATCGAAATAAATAAAAATTGAAAATCCAATTTTCTC
>NW_016913313.1:1117546-1151091 GCF_001483705.2 Eufriesea mexicana | reverse complement strand
TCTCCCCTCTCTCCTCTGGAAATCCAAACATCCCTGCCGCAAGAAGACGACGAAGCACCTCGGAATCCTCGCGAAAACACCTCATCCTCCAGGAATCCATATTCCACTCGCGTACGAGCATTCCAACAATCAAACACGCGTTTCTTCCCTCCACGCGGTCAGCATCCTACCCCAACAGGCTGTGACACCAATCGAACCCAACATACGGCCAGCCAGGCCAGACCTACTCACCAAATCTCCTCGGAACCCTATGACATCCGCGGACACGCGCGAACGTGGATGGCAAGAGGTCGGTAAGGCGGCAGAGGGGGTTGGTTGGAAGTTTGGAATCGTGCCGCCTTTTCGGGGTTCGCCATTCGACGTCGGCGAGGAGAGAAGGCGGGGCTCTGTTCAGGAAAGGAGATTCCAGAGAAGATTAGGAAGACCGTTTCAAGACGAACGGAATCATCGTGCTTCTTGGAGCTTTCGAGGATATCCAAGGGAAAGGGATTCCACGACGGGGTACGGAGGCACTAGATTGCAGCTCGGCACGCGTCGCTTAGCGTGGATTCTGGAACAGGCGAAGAGGGTGAAGAGAGTCGGATGGCAAACGAATCGTTTAGGATTCCGCGCGGTGTCCTTCGACCTTGTCGCTTCTCGCTGCAACCCCCTCGGCAGCTACCCCCTTTTCTCGCATGTGGAAACGGTTTTGTCGCACCTGCAGCATTTATAAGCCGTCCCATTCCGCACGGCTCGTGTTATTGAAAGCGACAACAAATTCCTCGAGCGTCGCGCGGCAGGTGATTTTTCTGGATTAGTTTTAAATATCGTCGCCATCAGGCCGGTGTATGGAATATTGATGTATGTCCCCGGAATGCCTGCTCCGTTTCGCGTCCTGCCGGTTCTGGTCTCGTTTCTTCCCTGGAATTGAAATTTTCCGCGAGACGAGGAGCAGAGGGATAATGAAGAGGCAGGATGTGCATTCCGGTGTTGTAACTTTATTATTGTAACGCGTTATGCGAGTCTGAGATTAATTGCGGCGTATGCGGTTACACAGAGTGTCTGTGATTATGAGATAGTAAGTGGATAACAGGCATTCGTGTCAGTGGTTCTAGGAGTAGTGGGAATTATATGGGTTTCATTTTGATTGGTGGAAGTGTTCAGGATGTTTGAAGTTTGGTTTTTTAAATGTTTTTGTAAATATTTTGTGAGATATTTGATTTGGGGTTTTCTCTTCTTGAATTCCCTTTGTACTTTAATATCAGGTGTTCCAGATTTGACAAAATGGTGGGTTTCAGATTTTTTCTTTTTATTAGTGAAAATTAATTATGGGAATTAAATACAGGTGTTTCTGGTCAAATTAATGTGACTTTTGTTGAGATAGAAGTATGATTATTTATATTATTTTAATTTAATTTAATTTAATTAATTTAATTATTTTATTTCATTCTTTTATTATTTAATTATTTAATTTATTTATTTATACGTGATATATTTAAATAAATATGATTTATAACTTGACAGTTCTAGTGTCAATAGGTATCTATTTAGTAATAATTTGCAAAATATTCGGAAAATAGTTCTTGTTATAATGAGATCTAATATAGTACAGTATAGTTAATGAATATAACATGATATAAATAATTTTCTAGCATAAAGTAATAAAATGGATAATTTCATATACCTAATGAGAAAGCAGAAACGCACAATATGTCAAAGTATAATTAATTTTTCATGTAAATATCTAAATTATATTATATAAAAATATTCTATAACATAAAATAACGTCTACACTTCACGTATAATACGTACAACACAATTTGGAATTGAAAAATCCACAAATCGAAATAAATAAAAATTGAAAATCCAATTTTCTCGTAGCGGTATATAAATTCTGTAAAAATTGGAATGTTAATCCCAAGACGAAAGTGGCTAGGGGACCAACACGTACTTACAAACTTTTCAGTTGCCACTCACTTTATTTTCTGCTAGCAACACTTTCAATTTCCACGCACAATAGATAAATATCAGTGCTGCCTGCACGTGACATGGCGCATCCGTCGCGATATAATTTACGCTCGTGCTTGTAATGTAGTTGGTTTAGCATTTCAACCACTCTGATTTATCCTACCAACCGCAACAGTTTGTCAGAAAGACAACGTACAGAGATATTGCAGCCGTTGCTCGTTTTCCACGTTTTAAGAGAAAGACATGGTTTACAAAGTTATTTCGCGTGGTATAGAGGAGGGAGTGAATTTATAGTCACCTGTGAAGGTAATATCGATAGAAAGATATATCGAACTTTCATTGTAAATGTTAAATAAATTTTATAAACACGAACGAAAGGAAAAGGAAGAAAATTGCAGCTTAAAAGAGTATTTATTATTTTTCACATTTTAACGATAATATGGAAGATTTACTTATGAAAATGGAAATATAAATTTTCATATTTTATGACAGCGAAATTTATGTGGATATTAAATTTAATATGACATAAAAATTTTCAATGGAAGCTTGAGATAATTTTATATGTACTTTTTGTAATTCCCTCTTATATATATTTCGTATATATTTTATGTATAATTTTATTTAATTATTATTAATGTATTATGTGTGTAATTGATATTTCGGTCAAAGCAGTTAGGTGAACGAGACATCCATCTTTAATTTTTCTTATTTTAATGTTTCAATATCTCACATATGTATCTATTGAATATATACATATTCATATATAATTTTCATAATTATATTTATATTTCCAAGTATTATGAGTTACACCTCCATTCGATTACTCTATATAACACACAGTATTAAAATGGTATTAAGATGAATTGAGCACCACAATTGCAGGATGCATGTATACGAAAATTTTATTTTGACACTTAATTAATGTTACTATTAATGATATTAATCAACCTCAGATTGAGGCTTTTCCATCAATCTTCTTAAAGACCAGTCACTGGAACGCGTAATTTTATTTGCCACACGTAGCTTAATTCACTCGTAAGAACCTTCTGTTAAAGCGTCTTGCATTTTCATTTAGAAAATCATATGCCAATTTGTTATACCCGACCGTTTATCGAATCGATCTAACTCGCATTAAAGTATCACAGTGAGGATAATTACGTTTAATGATCAGTTATTATGCACTGTACTTTCCTTTCGTTGACCAATTTATGCGTTATCGCGGTGGCAGTGGAAAATAAAAAGGAAAAGGGAAAAAAGGGAGAGGGAAAAAAAAATGGCTAATTTAAATGCATTGATATGTGTAAAAAGATGCTTATAAAAGGCTGTAAAATAAATCTACAATTTACTTGTAAATTATCGTTGAATATTAAACAGTCTATTTGAATATTTCTTACCCAACTTCACCTGCCAACAAATTGCGTCCCGTAATCACAGACGCTCGGATATCGATTCATGAGTTTTGTATATTGTGCCTGCTTTGTTGTTTCAGTTTCATGCATTCAAAATTTGTCACACGAGTATGGATTATAATAAAAGCTGCCTCCCTTTGGAATTCATTTCCATTAATAAACATTTCTTTATCGTCGTCTAGGGACCGAGATTAGTAATTACCTTCGCCATTTACATAATAGATGAACGCAATACCTGCGAACTTTCGAAATGACTAAGCTATAAGAAAGAATATTTCGCGAATAATTTACTGCTGATCGATAGCGATTAAATTGTAATTTAAAACGGAGGAAAAAAGGGAACAATATTTTAAATACAACAAATATTTCATAAATTTTTTAACACGCTTGTAGGTTTAAGTAATCTTCTGTGAGAATCGAATTTTAGATGAAAATAATGTAGTAGAATTTATATCGTTATTATTCTACTATTACGTCGTATCGTTTGTAATTGACAATTGGTGCAAAATTCGAAATTCAATCATTTGCACGGAATATTTAGAATTTTTTCTTATCGAAATGAAACGTTTGCTTTGGGAAAGTTTCTCACTGCGAAAGTGAGGGGAATCAAAAAATTATCGAAGTGTGGAAATAAAATGGAGGAAAATAAAAATTTAAGTATTTCCATAAATTTATTACGAGTAGAGAATATTTAATTAAAATAAAAAAAATTACTTTCATTATATTAATCCTTATATTATTAATCTTATATTACTATTATATTACTAATACTTATATTATTAATACATATTGGAGACATGGAGTACATATATTGTTAGTGGTGGATGAAATATTAATAGCAGTAAGAACAATTCTTTATTTAATTACAAAAGAAATGATCAAACACAAATATTAAGTATAAATCTAATTAATTTCTCGCAATCACATGCTCACACCTATTTTCACTATTCCAACGCAATTACAACTGACCTATGTCCAATCTTTCTGGTTTGTTCTTTCTACTTTCATACATTACATGAACATACTCAATTCACACAAGACCTCAATTATTACACGCATACTCATTTATCACGATAACCTGAATCCATTAGATATTGGCATCCCATGTATACTTTTACAGACATCGCTCCTTTATTATATCAGCACAGATATATTCAAAGTCTATGTTAACCATTACCATACACATGCACCCTAATTAAAAACAGTAAAATTTTTCACTCGAAATATTATTCGCAACATAAGGAATAAATAATCAGCTTCGATAATCCCCACGAATTCAACGATTAAACATTTATTATTTCAAATATACTTCAATCTTTAATCAAAATAGTCCCAAAGTGAAATCCAAAGCCTGAAATCGGATCCAAAAAATTCCCTCGCAATTTCTCCCTATAAATCAATAAGCGAAATTTACAAAGCAACGTCCTACGAACCGATCAGGCCATCGACGAGCTGCCCGAAATCGAATAAAGCCGCTCGAACGTGGAAACTTTCTTTCAGGAAAATTGCGAACTACGTCGATGATGACGAGAAGTCCTCTGTCGGCGATGGCCGCGATGCGGAACTACCCCGAAGGACCTTAATTAATTTTCGTATCCAGCCGCTAATACCTCACGAACCAGGAACGGGGCGGTCCACGCTCGAGGCTTGCCGAGCTTTTTAAACTTCAGAGCTTTCGTCGCGAGGGAAGCCAGAGTGGCGTGGGCCGGGATGCGGGGTTGAAAGAGGTTCGGGGGTACGAGAGAGCAGGCCGGGGAAAAAGAATCGGGCAACGAGCTAGAGCTGGACAGGTGCAGAAACGTAAGGAGAAAGTAGAAGGCGCGGAGACGGAAAAACGGTGCGAGTGGAGAAAGTGAAAGAAGGGAAGGAAGAAAGGGGTGGAGGACTTGGGGTAAGTGGACGGGGGTGAGTGAAAAGGGTAGAGAGAGGGTAAGAGGAGCAGGAGAGACAGTGGACGTCGTCGGACGGTGATTTAAGGCTCGGCGCCGCGCTTAGTTCTCTAAACATTTTAGCCGACCTTATTTCGCCTGCATTATTTCAACGTTAAGACAAGGCGGAGCTCTACGTCGGAGTAGTGCACAAGGGCTGGCCTCTAAGAGGAGCAGGTCGGGGCTTAAGAAGAAAGCTACCGGCTCGGTTAAGTGGGCTGATACATAAATATGCGATTAATCAAGTTAACTACCTTCGTCGTGGATGCTTTTCTCCCTCCTCTACCCCGTCCAAGGTTTCCCGCACTTTCCGACCTTCTTTCCACCCCTCCGCCGCCACCCCTCGCAGGCGTTTTTCCCCGTTTCCCTACGGCGAGCGTGTTCTCTCTCTGTTTTTCACCGAGACGATGATGGCCCCTGCCACTGTCACGGCAGATGGGTAAATAGAGCCATTCGCCTAAACGACATCCTGCCACGCGCATTATGCGAATCCTGCGGTGTACAAAGCGCTCGTCCTCCAACAAATGACTCGTGAAACGAACCAACGCCGACACCGATTCTAGCGCCATCGTTTGATCCACGCTTAGATATTATAATTCATAGTTCCGCGTTACGCGAGCCTAAGCGTTACACGGCTCGTGAATTTACTCGTTAACGTGCACGGTCTGGCTCTTGGGCTTCCGGTCCGGACAGCCGAGTGCAGGTAAGACTGGTTTCGGTCTTGTTGCTAGCGAGTTAACACTTTGGCTATCACGATTTGCACATGCGTCGCATTCTCGTTGTATGTTCTCATTAACGCGTTAAGTGTTACGCCGGTCCCCAGGGGTCGAACCTAGACTTTCCGTTCGGGCCCAGATCAGGATCAAAAGGTGCTAATTTTTTATGTTAAATCTAAATTTTATTACCTAAATTTTCGAATTAAAATTTCGTACGAGAAATTCGAATATATTAGAATATATTGTATATTATTATATTATATATTAGAATATATTGTATATTATTATATTATATATTATTATATACATATTATATATTATATCGAATATATTAGAATATAGTAAACTTTTGTACAAGTAGATCGTATGTGTTCCCATAAAATTAATATAATTTGTAATAATTTGAATCGGAATAATTAGAACTCGAGAAGTTGAAATATATTCCCTACGGTCTATTTAGCACCTGTTTGCTAATTTTCAAGTCATTATACGTTTATTCCAAATATTTTCTGTAAAAAAATATTATTTCCTCTATATGTAAGATCCAATTCATCTGAATACTTATGTACGTATACAGGGTGGCCCAAAAATGTATACGCACTTTGCGTAATTGTAAATAAATTACATTTATATTATAATAAATTAATATAAATTAGAAAGAGTAAGGTATTAAAGTGTGTACCGACACCCTGTATTTCTGACAACTAATGCATAAATTCTATCGACCATTTTTATTTTCCTTGTATAAGTAAATGGCATTTATTCGGACAAAAAAAAATATCGGTATTGATTATCTTCCTTCTTTTCTCCTCTCTCTCTCTCTTTTTAAATCGGTTCGAATAAGTGGACGCGAAACAGAGAAAAATGGAGCGAACCGTGAAAGTGATATCGATATCGAATATTGATACGCAATGTAAGATTTATCGGCTGATCAAGATCTAAATTGCGTCACGGGTTAAATAAACACTCCATTGCTACGTTATCTTCGCAATAACATATAACTTTGCGTCGGCAATGGCGCAATACAAACTGATTATTCTTCCTATATTGGGATATCCCATGGCGGACTAACACGTACAGTCAAGCATAGTCATAGATAGCATTTAAAATATTACTGCGCAATTCTAAATTACCGTCGACTATAAAGTCAGCCCAAAATTACGTATCGACGCGACGTTAGTCATTCCCAGCTTTATCGTGGTTTAACATGTATCTATCAGCGCTGGCTTGTTATAATTATCCACACAAACGGCTCGAGTCGTGTTGCTCTTACATTTTTCATTTTTACAGTGCAGAATGATACAAAGTTCTTAATTTTCTCAAATTTTACTTTGTTTACCCGTGTCTGTTTACAGGAGTTACTTATGAGCCGTTCACTGCACAAACCGATGAATTTTACTTTTTAAAAAATTTTAAATATAAAAAGTTATGGCTATACCAAGTGCTTTGACACTTGAATTTAAGATTTTTCAGAAAGTAGAGTTAATCGATTTGTACAGTGAAAACGACTCATATGATTATTTAGACAGCGACGTGAATGTGGTGTCATCTGTTTTCTTTGTGCCATTTTTAGCTTGCGAGGTGTGTAAAATAATGTGTACTTTGTACAGTGTATTCTTGTGAATAAATGGATAAACTGATAACAATATTTATTGAACAGTATGACAACACAACATAAATTATAATTAAATTACACAAAATAAATTCGCTTCTCACTGCGATATAATTTATTCAGGACTTTTTCACACAACGTCTATTTTTGATGACTGTCATTCACCCACTAATTGTTTTTCACGACTCTCTGTCATACTTGTCACACACATACATTCTTCCACGCAAACATTCCTCACACTTATACCAAACATTCTGTGACAACCACTACCACAATTCTGACATAAGGTGAAGTTATCAGTATTAGTTAGGAGATCAGTAATTATCGAGGTCAATGGTGGAAATGTAATGTCACCTGTTGCCACTGTGACATTTTTGTATTATGGAATATAAAATACTGTAGAATACTATAGAAGCTCTCAATTTTGCCATGTTTTAACGCGTATCTAATAACTCTAATTATAGTTCAAATGTAACTTCGTTTGTTACCTTTGTGCCATTATTTATTTATGAAATGTTAACTATAAAATGTAAAATAATTTACAATTTTTTCAGGCTTCATGCTTTAATATCGATTCATCGGTACCATTCGAATATAATTATTGGTCTGAATATAATATTGCACACTTCTATTGTAGCATCTTTAGCTGATAAGGGTGTAAAGTAATATAATATATATCAACGTCTGTTAAGTATAATTATCAAGATAAATGGCTCGAATTAACTTCACTCGTTCCTACTGTTTGATTTTTATCGCATTAATTATAAAGTAATGTACAATTCTCAATTTGGTCACACTTTAATATGTACCTATGGCTATTAGCGCCGATTAATTATAATTATCGAGATAAATGCGTGGATTCTTACTGCTTCTATACTTTCAGCAAAGTGAGATCTTTGTACCCTGCCTGGGTACGAAATTTAAATGTGATTTTACCCAACCAGAAATTTGAATGAATAAAATAATAAAATATTTCGTCCACGAACGTAATTCAAATGTTAACGTTTCTACTTTTACGTGTTCTGCATATTTCATAATTAATAGTATACTGTCGTTCTGCGCAGTAGTATTACGCTGCAATCGTTACTACTTGTTTTTTCAAAATTTTACAAGCTGACCTGCTTTCTCGTCGAAACTGGCGAGAAATCTTTGTTTAATAGCGCAATAACTGTGTTTCTCGCTTTACATGTCTGTCGAATAAAATATTCCTTTTTTCTTGCTTTAAAACTTCCTTTTATTTCTGAAATTACTTCGAACACGATATTTTATGTGTTATAAATATCCAAATCCGCCAAAAATCATATGGTATTAATCTAAAATGGTACTAGTCTCAAATTAGGTAACCTCTATTCGAACTTTCCGTTTTATTTCATAATTTACCCGCACACCGTGACACTTAGGCGATTTTACGCAATTTGCATTCTCGAATAAAGTGTATCAGGAACGTAGAGCATTCTTACTAAAAAGAGAATTTCTTGGAAATATATCGTCCGAACACTTTCATCAACCACTGTATATCAATTCGCAGGAGTGTCAGCTGCGGTAGCCTGGTCCCGGCTTCCTTTATCACGAGGAGTCGATATTAATATATTGTTCGTCGCTGTAGAATCAATTTGTATCCCGTTTACTCAGCGTGTTTCAATTAATGGATATTTACCGCGGCGGCGATGTTTGCCGTGTAGATGGTAAATACGATTTGTCGTTTTAACCGTGGTAACCGGCGCACAGTCGAGTGGCCAGTGCGTAAGCCAGCGAAAAACAGGATCGCGCGAGGGATAAAGGGACTTTATCGACGTCGTGCAGACGGACCGCGTATAAATATCCCGCATATTTGTCCATAATTTATTTCTGCCGGCTGAAGGATACGCGCTAACGAATGAATAATTAAAAGCGCGGCCAGCGAGCCTCTTCGCGTCCCGAGGAAGCGAGCTAAATCGTCGGCGCGAATTAATGAAGCGGATGATAAGCGTACACACTGCGGCGATTTACGGTTTCCATGGGGAAACATTTGAGATTTAGCGACGATGCGTCGATCGTTTGCGGTGTCTCTGTATGCGCGCGTGTGTGGTGTAATATACGTGAGTGTATATCGTATACTTAAGGACCCTGAGCGGGAAAGGACCGTAAAAGAGAAAAGAAAAGGAAGTTAGTGGACCGGATGAAAGCCAGGCCCATCGCGAAAAAGGTTTGTCGACGAATAAGAACTTAAAATTCAGAATCTAAAACTCAAAATTTAGCACTCAGAACTCAGTACTAGGAACTCAGAGCTTATGACTCAGAGCTCAGAATATAGTACTGGGAACTTAGTGTTTAGGATTCAAAGCTCAGAACTCAGAACTGAGAACTCAGAGCTTAGGACTCAGAACTCAGTACTGAGAACTTAGTGCTTGGGATTCAAAGCTCAGAACTCAGAACTGAGAACTCAGTGCTTAGGACTCAGGAATCAGTACTGAGAACTTAGTGCTTGGGATTTAAAGCTCAGAACTCAGTACTGAGAACTCAGAACTCGGTACTGAGAACTTAGTGCTTAGGATTCGAAGTTCAGAACTCAGAGCTTAGAACTCAGAACTGAGAACTCAGAGCTTAGAATTCAAAACTCAGTACTGAGAACTTAGAGCTTAGGATTCAGAACTGAAAATTCAGAGCTTAGAATTCAGAACTCAGTACTGAGAACTTAGAGCTTAGAACTCAGTACTGAGAACTCAAAGTTTAGAGACTTCGAACTCAGATATATACTAACAACTGATATATACTGTGTATATACTAATAACTAATATATACTATGCTAATAAATATATACTAATAACTTATAACTAACAGCTAATAAAGAGAATTTGTCTGCAATATTTTCGGTGACCAAAGATGTGAGGGGAGTTTTAATGGAAAAATTGGAGAAACAAGGAATGACTTTCTGGAGAAGAGAGTGTTTTATCTAGCTTTGTAGCGAGAGGTTTCAAGAAGTCGTTAGTTGAGATATTTGGGGTTCTTTTTCCTTTTATATACATCCATATACTCGTGACTCTTCAACCAATCACTCTCCTTGTATGATCTTATTTTAATAATTAATATAGTTACTGGGTGTACGAAAAGCTTTGTTCTTTTTCTTCGAACTACCTTGATGTCATAATTTAAAAATCTGGCAGATATAAGTTTTCGATTATGCTTGAATTATTTTAATAACAAATTTAGTTACTACAATAGTGATTGAGACACGAGTGGAAGTCATTTTGAGGTAAATTGTACCGTTCGAATTATAAATCGCATGAGTATTCAACTTCCATCTATAGCTCTAAGACTTCTCATTTATCAGTTTGTAATAAGAGGGATTGACAAGGAGGATAAATTACGCCATTGTCTTTTAATCAGTCCATTCAGCTAAGATACACATGGTACCCTTGACCCTGCTGGCCTGAAGGAATTTTATTCTTGTACCTTTCACTGATAAGATGAGCTAATATCACTCGTCCAGCGAAACAAGCCTGTAAAGAAAATCGATGAAACGAATTTCCCATAAGAATTGTCTATGTTTCCATAAAATGAATGAAAATTAACCAATCGGAAAATAAATAAATTAATCCTGCAGTATTTTAATACAAATTGTTTGGAAACTAGTAAACATATACCTATTCTAACTCCTGTTATTTCAATGTGAATGTTATGGCTTTCTTTTTTAAATTGTCTCATTTTGCATGTACAAGAACTTGTCAGAAATTAGCATAAAATTTTTCACTATATTTACCTTGTTACACTTCAAGAAAGTGGTAAAAAATACTCTCTCACAAAAGAACCATCTTTTCAAGAAGCAGCCGAGATTCATTTAATAATCAATCTGCATAAGAATTCGTCTAAATAAGAAATTCAGTGAAAGCAACGGGAAAATTTATTATAAGACGCGAAAAGGTCATGTCGAGAAAGAAGGTTGAAAAATTTCAGGAACAATAGAGAGATTCTGTTCGTAGGACAGGAATTTTTTAATAACTTCTTTGACAGTAATATTCTATTTTTAAAACAAAAATTTGTAGATATATAATTATAAAATTTAACAGCACGATTATTCAGAAAGACATGTTCATCATTCAGGTACACTTACTAATGAAAGCTAAGAAACAAAGTATCGCTTTAAAAATTTTGTGCATACTTTTTTTATGGGATACATAGATTAAAATTAAATTTTTATGTGATCCAAGTCATTGGAAAAGAATTTTTATGTTTATTGGCGAATAAGACATTATTTTCTTAGTTTATTTTTTACTTTTATATGACAATATATGATTATTTCATAAAATAAAAATAAAATTAAATAATATACATATTATTCAGAATAATATAATTATAATTATATAATACCAATACTAATGTCAGTGATACGTGAACTTTAAAAATAAAAATAAAAATGATCGTTTTATTTTGAAATTTTATTTGAAACTTTATTTTAAAATAAAAAACAAAAGTAATCGTTTGTGTGTATATATATTTTACGTTTCATAACTAGAATGGTCTTACTGTATATACATTCGTTATTAACAATTCAAAAAATTAATTCTTTTTTAATTTTTTTAATTTTATTTTCCTCTAATAGGGGAACAAATTACTCTCTCTAAAATTCTTACATACCCCCCATCATCGACAAAAAGATATATCCTTTACCCTTAATAAGGAAACCATGAAAATAAAACTCACTAGATATTCCTACCTTCATTACAATTCACCCAGCAAGAAACTAAAATTAAACAATACCAGGGCGACTACCTATCAACAGCTGAAACTAGCGCAAAGACCAAGTCCCATAAAAACAAAGTCGTGAGGCAGCAGCGTAGGAAGGAGCGTAGGTCATTCTCTAGTTCGAACTTTCCAATCGGCCTGTGTTCCAGCGGGAAATTTAAAACGCAATCGGTACGCCGGGAAGAACAATAATTCACGCGGGAAGTGGCCATCTAAAAAAGCGAAGTAATCTCTGCAGCTTGTCCCTATTCCCGTCCGTAAATCTCCGCACGCCGCTCGGCCCGTTTCTGCATAGGGGGTCACGGAAGTCGAGCACGAGGAATCAAGGGAGAGAAGAAGTAAAAACCGTAGTAGCCGTCCAACTAATAACCGGCCGCGCTCGTATTCTCTCGCGAAACATCGGCCACCTACGAACCTCGCCGTTACCCCTACTTCGCGCTACCCCCCACACCGGAGCGCAGTAGGTTCCGAGCGTGATACAGGGGCAGATGACCGGGCCGAGTGTTGCAAATGAATCGTTAAAGTCCGAATGGCAGGCGAGCGCGTCGGATACGTAGGAAATCGATGCCCGAGTAAATGATTTCTCCCATGCACACAGCAGCCAGCGAACGTTCTCGCACCTTTCGCGCTTCGCGCTCGGTGAAGGTAAGCAACATAAATCTTTCGGTAAGTCCCGGCCGCGTTCGGTATAGGCGCGCGCACACTCGGGTGCCCGTGGCCGCTCAGCCTGTCGAGTGGCCGGATGATGCTTGCTACGTATAGCTTTTGCACCTCTAATATTGCACGCGTCAGTGCTGAAGTATTTACGGCCAGTGAATCGCGTAAGAACGCTACCGTGCCCTGCGCTTGCGGATTCTATCTTACGCTGCTGTTTTTCAATATGAAAATTTCGCGCCTCCGAACTGCCTTGTTTTATGGCGCCCGTTTTAGCGTGTACGCGTTCGTTTGCGAGGTTATGCTTGGTCGGGGGAGGTCTCTATTCTGGGAATGAATTTTTTGGAAGGCCGAGGGATAAAGGTGTAGATTGTGTCGGTGGATTTAATAGATATTAGATGTCTTTGGCTCAGAGAGGTTTTAGATCGTGTGTTTGGATTGTAATTTGGGCGATGAGATTAGGAAATGGCGGATTTTGGATCATACTGGTCACATGAAATATTTCAACGACGTATTTTTATATATTCTTTATTGTACATTAATATACATATATTTATATATTTTTTTAATAATTACTTTTAATAATTACACCATTTACCAAACTTTCGTTAAAAATTCCTCGTTCAACGTTATCATCCTAATCACTCGTTTTCGAATTATTTTTTTTTCCAATATATGTATGGTTATTTTCTCGATATTTCCCATTATTCCATTTTTTAAAGCTTCTACTTATTTTCCATTTGACCGTAATAGGTTTAGTGTTAATGACACAAATTTTATACATTTTTATATCTTTTATTATAAAAGTTGAAGTTAGGTTTGTTATTACTTATGTTTCAATTAACAATTAACACATTCTATGCTAGCCCTATGATGTTACACGATTCTAGTACTGCTATACATATTTTTGTAACCATTTGTCCTCTTTCTTTTTTTACTTGGTCTTTTTTGTAAATGAATGAAGATTTTGGGAAGATGTATAAAGTTTTTAATCCATCTTTAAAATATTTATTCCCTGTAACTGCTACAATTCATCTATCTCTAATTAATGATGCTTATTTTGATTAAATCTAATGTAAATATTTTAATACCATTAATTATTTTATAATTTTATAGCATTAAATATTTTTCAAACAGCTCAATTTAACACTTGTTGATGGTATATAGTAATTACAAGCCGTTTAAACACTCTTATATTACTATAAGCGTAGCTAGAAAATTGGCATAACCTCGTTAATTATTTAGTATTTTTCCATTACTAGATTTCCTCTATTCACTATTTTCTTGAAACATTAATTACTATAAGGTCTAGCTATAAATTTCTCTTAATTTTGTAGTATCATTATATTTAAAAATATATACTCTAAGTGTAATTTGTTTCTTCAGTTTGTTTATCACTTCGGTAATGAAAATCGTCGAGTTTAATATGACGCCTAACGTGGTACACTTTTTTGAGTTATTTACATATATTACACCTCTTTTAAGCGATACTTCTGTTTGCATTGAAATGTTACGGGTCGCATCAAAGCATTCGCCACTTGTCCTTTAACCCTCTTCTCGAAGAGCTCTCTAGATTGAGAAGTTTCCTCACCTTGACGTAGCATGCATTCGACATAAGAGTCTTGTAAACATCCCCTACTATTCCCACCTCTACTCAATATGTACCACACGGTATAAAATGCGTAGCGAAATTATTAGAAAGTGCAACGTTGAAATTACATTTATCCACCATAATAATGACAATTAGAAATAACGATGACACTCTAGATTCATTTCTTTTTGTTTCCTTATGTCTTACTAAATACTTCAAAAATTAGGTAGATGTAAATAAAGAAAAGTAGGAGAAGGAAAGAATAGAAATATAACTTTTGATTAATCATATGATATATATTTTATAATAATTGTTGCAGCAATTACAATGAAGATAAAAAATTCTTAATTGGATGGAAAGAAGATTATGGTGAAAATGAGTTTGGTTAATTGATTTATGAAATAGTTCTCTCGTTGATTCCAGTCTTTAAGAGTTTACGTCAGTAAAAGAGGGAAAACAGTTAGTCGATCCCTTTCCAATATATCGACGAAAGTTTCGTGAGCTATAACGATGTACCATAAATTCATAAGCCCTATATCTCTCAGAATAAGTTATAAACAACGAGCAATGTTTCCTAGCCACGCATATTCTTAAAATTCGTGACAAATTAAAATACTCGTGGAAAAGACAAATAATTGGTAAAAGATAATTTGCTGATTTAAATATCAGAAATTTTTCGATTCGACTAGTAATGTAAATAAAGTGACATTATCTCGAAAAGCGTTAAAATTATGGAATACAGTATTAGTACGAAACCCACTATCAAGTCCCATTGGAATTCTAATATATGTATCTATTTTGTACATAGGAAAATAATTTTAATAAATGAAGATATATTTGATGCTAAACGAAATATAATAAGAGAAAAGGTATTAAATATATTACAGTTATCTAACGATGTTGTTGATTATAGAAAATGGCGATATTTTATATTTATTTTACGCAAGCTAAATATATCTTGAGATGTATTGCAAAATTATTTTCTAAATATTATATTTTATACGTTTAAAATAATATTTTATAATGCTGCCTTTATGTTTGAGATTATTTAACACCAAATATTGTCACTATATAAAATTCATTAATTTTAGGCTTACAGAGAAAAATTGAAAATTTAGTTACTTCCTTAAATATATAATAAAACAATAACGCATTTTCGTTGAACCACCTGTAATTCCATAATTTTTAAATAATACTTACAATTCGGTAATTTCCTTTTTCTAATTTCCCAATATTTATTAAATAATTTTAAATAACTCTAATTTAGTTTGATTTATAATTTTCTTAATTTATTTGTCTCGTAAAGGAGGCAATAGCAATAGCTGAAGCAAATTACAATTTAGTGATACATAATTTTCTTATTCTTGAAGTATACATAGACTAGTACATACAATATACTACAATATACTCTCTTTCTAATTATTCAATTCAAACCTCGTTTCATCGATACTTGCTGTCAAAGAAAATCCATTCCCACCCTTAATATAATCCTTCATCCCCAACCAACCACTGTTTCGTTCGACTTTTGTCATAATCCAACAAATTCTTGTCGATCTATCACGCTCTTTTTAACAGACTCCATCTTTTCGTCATTTCTGGACGAATTAGCAAACGCCCCCTTACCGTTGCTCGCTTTTGCACGAGCATTCGCATACGGGGTACATTGTAATGACATAATGACGTGACACTAGGTAACTTCGTTCTCTCGAAGCATTTAGTTTCGACGAAACTACGTTATATGCAACACAACGTCGTAAACTGTGCTTTGCTCGATGTTACTCCACGCCGAGCTACAAAGCGTATTTTTCCATCTTTTATCTCTTCGCCCTAGTGTTATTAAACGCTGTAACACTCCTGGGCTTCCTCCAACAAGGACGATGACATAGGAAGAAGAGGAATCGCTTTGTTCCTATTTTGAACACCGTAGTATTTAATAGTCCTGAATAAATAACTGCTCTGATGGAATTAATATTCAGTTGTTACACGTGCGTATGCGCGAGGGATGTTAACCCTTTGCACTCGACGACCTTTTGGCCAAAGATGAGTAGGAATTCAAAGATTTTCTGCTATAAAGCTGGCGATATTTCTTTCAGTAATAAATAAGAAATCATATAATAATTATCACGTAGAATTATTTGGTTTCGATCGCTCGCACACCGTTACATTATCTTAAATTTGGCATATTAATTAATATCGATCTTCAAAATTTGATCTAATGGTGACTGACAGTCACTTCTAGAGTTCAAAGGGTTAATTACTGAATTGTAGAAAAGCGTTTGGAAATCCTTAGCTTTTATCTTTAATAAAATTAACCATTTTCGTTTATATAAGTTGGCCATATAGATTTCGATCATTTTATACTATTTACAACTCTCGCATGACTCGAGCAAGGGAGACACTGTATAGGTGATAAAAAAATATTACGATGTCGACATGGCCAATATATTCTCGCTCTCGTGTAATACCGCCCTTAGGTATCAAAAACGTTAAAAAAAAGATTGTTTGTCCTCAGAAGAATATTTCGAGGGGGTTAAAATACAGGTGCATACGATAATTGACAAAGCAGGAATAATACACAATTCTCATAGTGATGGACAATATCTCAACATTAGGACTATCACGTATATACACGTATCAATAGAACCTTAACTATTACACTTTAAATTCATTTTCAATTTTTCTTCTAATAATCCCTTATTAATTATTGTTTCTATTGTTTGACTTTCTGAAGGACGAATTCTTTTTGAATTAACGTTACAATGATTTCGAAGCAATGATTATGTAGGAACGCATCCGTGGATGCGGAAGAAGAAAGCAACATATTGTTTCCACTCTTAGCAACATCAAGGGTCCCTAGTCAATGGGGGCTTGATTTACGTCTTTAAGATCAGCGCCCCAGGATTCGCTGACACGCGGACCACGAACTAGGGCTAGTTTTTGGAAAAACAGTTGATTGACGACTAGAGCACGAGATAGAACTTTTCCATAACACCGTGTCTTGTGTACCAGCCCCCTTCGCATAATAAAGCTTGTCGTAACACGAAATAGTGCTTTCGTCCATTAATACCCACGATATTTCTTCATACTAATTTAATACGCTAATTCAAGATTGACTTAGATCAATTATCTATTAGCCATGATATTCGACGAAGTTTTATTTTTTATTTTTGAGGGATTCTGTGTTGAATACTTCTCCAACTAATTCTAACTTTCATTTCACTTATAATAAACATAATTTGAAAAAATGTATTATACTAAACTAAACGTACACATCTCTTCCAGTATTCCTGAAGAGGTTGAATATACTTTAAAGAACAGTAGGCTGATAAGGACATCGAAAATTAATTTCAACGATCTACTTAAAAATGTCAAGAGAATAATTCAATGATCATCGGGAATTCTGAATGAAACTACCATCGACTCACAACCGTTAAAACAGTTCACGAAAGAGTTGGTGGAGCGAAGCGTTTAAATTTCCTACATAATGTACGGAAATTTGTAAACCTGGTGAGACGAAGGATCAGGACTCGTGGTTCCCTGCGAACGAATTCATCACGGTGCGAAGTCCGTCGCGAAGGTCAGAGGCAACTGGCGCTGAAAGAGCATCGGAGAGGAGAGGAAGCGATGCGGAGGGCATAAATATTAATTGTTCGAAACATGTAAATACGTGCGGGGAGAACTGCGGCGCGACGGGTTTAGAAGGATACTGCAACAGCACGTGCATCCCAAATGGACCATTATTCCATCAGCGACACAAACTGTTGGGTAACTCGGTCGAGCAAAGTGGCTCGTGGACTCTCCTTTGGTTTCGAGTCCCTGTTAAAGGGAGACCGTGTCCTAGAGGAGGAGCGAGTTAGACGGAGCAGGGGATGCCAGTGACCGGAGAGAAAATGGTCAGTTTAATTTTTGCGAATGCTTGCCAGAAATAATCTCTTGCCCGGCCTGGCTAGGGCTGATTGCTTGATTTCGACAAACATCACTCGTTCAACCAGATCTGCCAGCGCTATCGTCGGGTATTCGGTCTACGGGAATTAGGCTGTCGTCCAACCGACTGTCCTCCGTGGTCGGCATACCAAATACACTCGGAATTTCCAGTTTCTTAATCCAATTAAGCGTGGTCATGGTGCTTTGCTACGGTACGTATGAGACGACCATGGCTGTCGTTACGCCGCACACCGGCAATTTCCCCCAAAACCTGGCCAAAATTCTATTTTTCAAGTGTAACGCTGCATTTCTCTCCATTTCCTAGGCCATGTTTGTTACATGCTTTCAACTTATCAAACGATCCATGAAATTTTGGAATTTAAGCTATTGCTAAGGTGATCAATGTTGACAAAATTTGGGACTCTTGTATGTCAAGATTTATTGCACTTTCGATGTACCAACTCATATTGTACATAAGAAATTTTATGTTCTGAATAACAATTCCACATCGATGAAATAAATAACAAAAAATTAATACAGTTGTTAATTATTAAATAAATATATTTTTACGTATACAGGAAATAGATGATAAAATTATCTCGCATTATTTGAAAAACGGTTTAGAAAGAATGACGAATGTTTTGATAAAAAAGAATGATTTCACATGTTCAAAAAGTAGTATAAATACTTAATATAAGTACATCACAAAAATTTATATTTTACACGCTTAAATATAGTTGTGATTTGTGAAAAGTTTACAAATTATTATATTTACCGTGGAAAACAAATTAATATTACTAATACCAAATTGTTCACAATGTGAATTTATAATAAAAGTGACAAAATTAATAAAATATTGGCTATTAGTTAAATTTACAACATACTTAAGTAAAAATGTATCTATAATTTACAAGAAGTTTGTAAATTAATACACCGATTGGTAATAACAAATTGTTAGTAACGTAAATTTATAATAAAAATGAAAAAAATTAATAAATTACTGGCTATCACGTAAATTTGTAAAGTATTCGTAGTAAAATATATCTATAATTTACAAAAAGCGTATAAATTATTACGCTGGTTGTCAATAGCAAATTAAAATTGTTGATAACAAATAATTTGTAACGTATATTAACGATAAAAGTCAAAAAAGTTAATAAATTATTAGTTATTACAGCCGAAAAGTAACTTTTAAAGGAATCGGTAAAGTCCGGAAATTTTCGCCGATCTTCGGCCGGCCGCCGCTATATAAGGGGCCTGCGTGCAGGCTCGAGCCAGTTCTCGCTTCGACTTCGGGGGGTCCGCGTTAATATTCTTTTTTTTTGTTTCAGATTTTAATTCTCTTTCTTCTTTCAGATTCTATTTCTTTTATTCCAGGTTTCATTGTTTATGCATTCGAGTATTTTGTGCAATATTCGAATGCTTCGTCGTTGGTTTATTTATATTATATATCATCGTTGGATAGATCAATGGCCATTCAGTGGCCATTGTCCACTCTCTTAAATAATTTAATAACAATTCTTTCTTTCAGGTTTTAATTATCTGTCTTCTTTCAGATACTACTTCTTTTATTCTAGTTTTCATTGTTTGTGCATTCGAGTATTTCGTACAATATTCGAATGCTTCGTCGTTGGTTTATTTATATTATATATCATCGTTGGCTAGATCAATGGCTAGTCAGTGGCCATTGTCCACTCTCTTAAATAATTTAACGATAATTTCTTCTTTCAGGTACTAATTATTTTTTGTTTCAGGTTCTAATTATTTTTCTTCTTCCAGATTTTATTTCTCTCATTCTATTTGTCCCAATTTCAGCATTCGAGTATTTCGTATAATATTCGAATGCTTCGTCGTTGGTTTACTTATGTCTCATCGTTGGCTAAATCTTTCCGTTCGCAAATTTTACGACTTCCGTTCGGTTTGTTTTCGTTAGAGCGTTCGAGTATTTCGTATAATACTCGAGCGCTTCCTCGTTGGTATGTTTATATCTCACCGTTGGAATGTTTCTGTCTCGTAGTTATGTTGTTCAGGTCTCGTCGTTGGCTTGCTCGTTCCATTTGGTTATTAGCCTTGATGGTTTCCTCGTACTAATCCCTTTCCTTTCAGCTACATATTAACAATAATATATTCTGTTTTAGCTTTTAGGTTTCTCAAGACTTCATTTGCGACACATCAATGAAGGATGCGTGCGTTTACTTTTAAGTAATCATAAGATAGATCCATAGACTAAGTATCATGTGCGCGCTATCTGTACAAAGGTAAGCTACCTAACTTGGAGCGAAATTTATAAATTCTCTATCATTTTCTTATCCCCCTCGTTTAGCAAATAGAACATAATTGTTCTCGCGATAATCGCGATCGTTCGTAAGTACCGACTAGCCTACGCGACGTGCTCTCGTGTACTCGATAAGTACATGCTTCGTAAGTCATCCTCACGACTCGTCTCCGACACTCATTTCCAGTCACTGTCAATCTCGTCATGCATCGGGTTCCAGGGTGACCCCCTCGGATCAGTGCGTCTTCTGACCTCGACGGGGCGGTCCGCTGCCTAAGTCGTACGCGACTGGGGCTCGGGCACATGCTGGCTGACGGACTAGTACCATCTACGGTTAGACCACAGGGATGATTAAGTTCTACCCCGTGTGGCTGGGATGCGAAGTGTCTGTCTTGGCCGGCAACCGCCCAGCAGGGCCCTCGCGTTGACACTAGAAGTTTCATTGGTTCAGGGACTATCCTTGGTCCACGTGTAAGTCTTGGCGAGTGCGACAGTGACTGGAATTGAGCTAGGCCCGATCGGGAGGGTGCCGAGGTATGAAGTTATCTCTGTACACGGGAGTACATCGCCTAGGCTAGTCGGTCTTTCGAATAATCGCGATCTCGTTCGGGCGCGTCGCGATTTTCTATTTGCTCGCGTGTTTGATATTTCATTCCCTATTTTTATGGGAACTTGAAAATATCTTAGCGTTGCGACAGTAGAGTTTCAGTATACCGAACCGAAACCCCTTTTGTAAGACACGAAATATAATAAAGTGTCAGTAGAGTCATTTTAACTTAATTCGCTCCAAGTTAGATTAGAGTACCTTTGATACAGGTAGCGCCAGCAGGCTGCGCCACTAGGGCGCATGTCGGGTCTCGATGCGTAGCCACCTCCAAGTGGTGAGACCTGGTAATTGGTATCGTTTTCCAATGAATAATTTTTGGAAAACTATACCGAGCTAAGAGCTACGCACAAGGTTTAGGATATTTTTTAAATCTTGTAAATTTTCAATGTTCCCATTGGAATTTGAAAATAGAGAGTGGGAAACATCTGCTTAAATGATAATTAAATAAAGAGGAATTAAGCAAACAAGGAGAGTGCAAGTGCTTCGAGTCACCGATTTAGTTGATACTGTGCAGGTTTGTAGATATTGTCATGCGGTTTTAGAAAATATATCATTATAGCGGCAACTACTCAATAGTTTTTGAGATATTTACGATTGAAGTTTCATCATTTCCGTAATTACAGATATATTTCCCTTATTTTACAAATGCAATAGTGGTCTAACAGCGATAGATGAAAATTCCTGTGGTAATGGACCGTGGTTCGATTCTCGTGCTATAGTTGGTAGTTGTTTAATCTGTATTTAATTTTGTGTTCATTTTTCGTCTATGAAAAAATTGTAAGTAAAATTTCTTACTAAAATAATTTATTTTTTCGCTTTCTTATGCTAGTATATATTTATTACAAAATAATATGAATATTATGCAGGAAAAACAATTTTCTATAATTATCTTACTTACTACAAAAGGAAAACGGAAATATAAATAATTATTAGATACAAGAAATACAAAACTTTTGTCCATGCAGGAGTGCCTGCATCACGAAAGGAATGTAAGTATTTGTATTAACATAACCTTAACATAACATAACATAACTCAGTTGTAAACACATCATGTAAGATATAAAGCATTGCTTTCCCATCTTTCATTAGTGATAGCAGAGCCCGGTTGTGTGGAGAAAATATTCTGTTGAAGTAAACAGGCACGTGCAACAATAGAAAAATATTCGACTCATGGAATATCATCAGCGTAGATGCCAAGAATTATACCTTATAGCAAGAAGAAATTGAAGCAGCAATACAAATATGTAAAGTATACGTCTATTGCATTGTAGATCGATTAACTATATGTCATACAAGATAAATATCTTTGAGGGTCAATATAAAGATTCAGAAAATGGAGATGGTTTAGGCAGACAAAAAGGAATACAATTAATTTAGGTGATGGCCTCTTCTAACAACAACATATGGAGAATACTGTGAGATTGAAAGGTATGTTGTATTCGTGATCTAAATGGACCAGTGAATCAAAAATTTATATCAGTGGTCAAAGTTACTGATCATTGCCAACATGTTAAGTTTCAGAATGATGGAGCTGAGATATATGAAGAAAAGGGAGACGTTCAAATGAAAGCAGTGAGAAGAGGAAAAGCGTATTATGCAGTATTAAGAAACAGAAAGGAGGCAGCATATGTATCAACAGAGAAAAATGTGTGGCATCGACATGTAAATTTGTGGATCCTTGAAGAAATGGAGAATGTGCAAGTGGTATTAGTTATGAAAGGTAAAGTTACAATGAATATAGAGTATAAACGTTGTATTAAGGTAAAAGTGTGTAGAAATATCTATAGGAGCTTGGAAACCACAAAAGCTGCAATATAATGGTGCTGTGGTACATAATGGACTTTGTTGGGCTAATAAAGCTAATGTCAAAAGGAGGTAAAAGGTACGCCTTACTTACTGATGATTATTCGATAAAAGAACCATTTGGTTGACTGATTTATAAATGACTTTATATTTGTTATAACTAGGTTGTAATGAAGACAACTGTTGGTGATGTTGCGTTAGAATTATGGGCAAGAGAAACCAAAGGCATGCAGAAATTTCATACAATTATGTATGGAAGATTATTGGGGTGACACTGTTTTTCACAGAATTATCAAAGGATTCATAATACGAGGTGGTGATTCCACATGTACAGGAGAAGGTGGTAAAATATATGGAGAACCATTTAAAGTGAGACTATATTTAAAACAAAAATGAACTCCTTTTTTTTTAAATGATAATTATTGGATATACATGTTTTAGGACGAATTTCATACAAAATTACGTTTTTGTCGGTGAGATTTAATTGGTGTGGCTAATGTTGGAAATGGTGACAATGGTTCCCAATTCTTCTTTACTCTTAGTTCTACACCAGATTTACGAAATAAGGATATAATCTTTGGTAAAGTTACTGAAGAAACTATATATAACATGCTTAAACTTGATGAAGCACTTGTAGATGAGGTAAATTTAATGTTTACAAGAAGATATATCAATAATTGATATAAATATAATATTTCATCTTTTTTGTAGAATGATAGACCACTTTATCCTCCAAGATTGATAGAAACTATAATATTGAACAATCCATTTTCTGATATTATACCAAGAATAATAATACAAGAAAGTGAAGAATTAAAGGACAGTTTACAAACTAAAACAGCAGCAGTATTATTCTTTGCAGTGAAAGATTTTGTTACAGAGATTTCAATCCTTTTTCATTCGATGTAGAAGCAGAGGAAAATGAAGAAGAATCTGTGATATTAAATAAAAAGTATAGTGGTAAGGGCAAATCAGCTCGTGATCATTTAACTGATCCCAAATTAAGCTCACAACCAGCTGTTGAACCATCTGGACTTGCAAATAAAAAAAGGAAGGAAGGCAGCAGTAATGATTGGGAAAATGACGACGAAATAAAAACTCTAGAAGAATTAGAAGTTGTAAAGAAGGAGAAAGAGTTAGTTTATCATTTGCATTATAACTATGTTATAGAATGTGAGAATTTTTATTGACTGTCTTATATTTATATTTTCAGAGCAATGAAGGAGAGGATAAAAAATAAATTAAAAGTTACAAGAAAGAAATCGAAGAAAGTGGAAAATTATAAAATCGATGATGTTGAAGATGATAAAGATATAAAGAAAAATGAATAGGGGTTAAAGAACTCCTTATGAGGGTTAGCACGATGAAAGCCGAGGAGATGCGCGATAAGAGAGATAGATGCAAGATAAGCCAGTAACTAGAATTATTAGGATAAGTCGTGTATTTGAATAGTATCATTTGCAGTGGTGCGTACATGTCTATAAATATTGTTATATATATGGTCATTATGATGATAATTATTACGTGTTATGTATTACTAAACATCTTTTTCTCGCAACGGTCCGTAATACGGACATCTACTCAGATTCTAATGTCTGTATCTCATTGTTTATTATGTCGTTAACAATTAACGTTCATATGTGAAACCTTCAAAGTGAATAAAAAGTACGTAAGCATATAACCATTGCAGTTTCGTCTTCTTTTTACCAAGAATAAAACAACGCATCTTCATCTGTGACTTCATGTTCATCTGGCTTTTAAGAGAGTAAAGAGAAGGAAGAAAAATGTGTTACACTTATTTATGTCCTTTTATTGTTTTGTTTCTCCCGCCCTACGGGTCACGTGGTTTTTCATTCGGCAGTTTCGATCAGCGCCATCTATGATTTGGGCTTAAAAATCATGAAAGTGATAGGAATATAGGATAGGCAAGGAGGTCGTCGAGGCGCTGGTCACGTGGTAGACAAGGACAGTGTGGGGATAGAAAAGGATAGAATGGCTCCGGCACTGAAAAATTATTAATTACTCAATTTCCGTAAACAATTTGTGAACTTTTATAATTTCATTGTAAAGCTGAAACTTCTGGCTACATTCTTATATAAGTTTCGTAAAGAATTTAACTCTAAATTGTTAGATATTAATTTTTGTTTTATGGCGTCTATGATTTCGTATCGGCGACCATCACGATCTTCCGTGGAAATATTTAATACTAAACGAAACTAGGAGTAATATGTGATCAAAAGTTATATGAGAAGATTCGCTAGAACATTGTCTTTCTAATGAGGGCACAAAGTTTCATAAATTAATTGCGTAGAGGATAGTAATTAATGAAAAACCAATGGCGTCTTCGACAATTTTCGACAATAATTCAAACATTTCGTAGAATAATTATTAATAATTAATTAATCAGGAACAAATTTATATCGAAAAATATATTGGAAAGTTCGTGAAGGATCTGGCTTTATGATGCAATTATAAAAGTTCATAAATTAGTCACAGATATCGAGTAATCAGTGAATTTTCCACTACCGATTTGATTTATTAAAATATATGCGGAGCACATAACCAGAGTTAGTAAACTGACATCAGAGCCATCTATGATTCTAGACTCAGAGCTCGAGTTCCGTAACGAGATCATAGATGGCTCTGATGTTAGTTTACTAACTCTGGTTATGTGCTCCAAATATATTTTAATATATTTTATTAAATCAAATCGAAAAGTTTTCTACATTCTTTATTAAATTTAGCCGGAACAGCGGTTTTAATTAGACAATCAGCATTCATTTGTTTACCTGGCAGACGACAAATATGCAAAGGTACGTATTTACAACGCAATTATAAAATTTCATAAATTAACCACAGAAATTGAGCGATTTATTAATTTTTCTCCAAATGAACAGAAGAGTACATGAAACATGAGAAAATATTGCAAACAAACGTCGGAAGCATTGTTGCGTCCATGCATGAGTGCCTGCATCACGAAAGGAATGTAAGTATTTGTATTAACATAACCTTAACATAACATAACATAACTCAGTTGTAAACACATCATGTAAGATATAAAGCATTGCTTTCCCATCTTTCATTAGTGATAGCAGAGCCCGGTTGTGTGGAGAAAATATTCTGTTGAAGTAAACAGGCACGTGCAACAATAGAAAAATATTCGACTCATGGAATATCATCAGCGTAGATGCCAAGAATTATACCTTATAGCAAGAAGAAATTGAAGCAGCAATACAAATATGTAAAGTATACGTCTATTGCATTGTAGATCGATTAACTATATGTCATACAAGATAAATATCTTTGAGGGTCAATATAAAGATTCAGAAAATGGAGATGGTTTAGGCAGACAAAAAGGAATACAATTAATTTAGGTGATGGCCTCTTCTAATAACAACATATGGAGAATACTGTGAGATTGAAAGGTATGTTGTATTCGTGATCTAAATGGACCAGTGAATCAAAAATTTATATCAGTGGTCAAAGTTACTGATCATTGCCAACATGTTAAGTTTCAGAATGATGGAGCTGAGATATATGAAGAAAAGGGAGACGTTCAAATGAAAGCAGTGAGAAGAGGAAAAGCGTATTATGCAGTATTAAGAAACAGAAAGGAGGCAGCATATGTATCAACAGAGAAAAATGTGTGGCATCGACATGTAAATTTGTGGATCCTTGAAGAAATGGAGAATGTGCAAGTGGTATTAGTTATGAAAGGTAAAGTTACAATGAATATAGAGTATAAACGTTGTATTAAGGTAAAAGTGTGTAGAAATATCTATAGGAGCTTGGAAACCACAAAAGCTGCAATATAATGGTGCTGTGGTACATAATGGACTTTGTTGGGCTAATAAAGCTAATGTCAAAAGGAGGTAAAAGGTACGCCTTACTTACTGATGATTATTCGATAAAAGAACCATTTGGTTGACTGATTTATAAATGACTAAAGATTTAATATGAAATATTATTGACTTAGGATTTTTTTTTTATTACAGGAGAGTTACAAACATGAGTAATATTTATATGCATGAACCAGCCACTAAGTGTATAGTAATAAGTATTGGTTAATAATAATTCAATGGATTGCATATCTGTTTTCAAAAATTTAACTCATATACAATATCTACTTTCTAAATTTTTGCATTAATATATTAAGTAATTTCTAGTTCGAATTCCAATAATAAATAATAAATTTTAATAGTTTTGATTTCAAAAATATTATACAGGAATAAAATTAATATATTTGTTCTAAGGTTACAATGGAAACAACTATTGGTGATATTGTTTTAGAATTATGGGCAAAAGAAACTGCCATGGCATGTAAAAATGTTATCCAATTATGTATGGAAGATTAGTACCATGACACTATATTTCATATAATTATCCAAGGATTCATAGCATATGGTGGTGATCTCAAAGGTACAGGAGGAGGTGGTAAAAGCATATGTGGTGAACTGTAATGGAGAAATTTAAAGTGAGACTATATTTAAAAATAAAATGAATGCTTCTTTTCTTCAAAAATAATTATTAGATATTTGTGTTTTAGGACGAATTTCATTCAAGATTACCTTTTTGTCGACCAGGTTCAATTGCTGTGGCAGAGATGACAATGATTCCCAATTCTACTTTACTCTTGGTTCTACATCAGAATTGCAGAATAAACACAATCTTTGGTAAGGTTACCGGAGAAACTATATTTACCTCATCTACAAGTGCTTCTTTAAGTTTAAGCATGTTATATCTAATGTTTACAAGAAAATATATCAAGAATTGATATAAATATAATATTCCCTCTTTTTTTTTTGTAGAATAATAGACCACTTTATGCTCCAAAAATGATAAAAGCTGAATTATTGAACAATCCATTTTCTGATATTATACCAAGAATAATAGTACAGGAAAGTAAAGGACAGGAGTAACGTAAAAATTATATATGTTTGTAGCATTTATCCATGATAGTATTATTCTTTGTAATGAAAAATTTGGTTACAGAGATTTCAATCTTTTATCAGTTGGCGAAAAAGCAGGGGAAGATGAAGAAGAATCTGCGATATTAAATAAAAAGTCTAGTGGTAAGAGCAAATCAGCTCATGGTCATTTAACTGATCCAAAATTAAGCTCATAACCAGCTGTTGGACCTCCTGGACCTCCAAATAAAAAGAGGAAAGAAGACCGTATTAGCGATTGGGAATTATTGGGGAATAATTAGGAAATTAACAAATTATGCAATTTCTGCGATTAATTTTTGAACTTTTGTAACTGTATCGCATAGTTGGTTCCTTGTGCGACATTCTTATACAATTTTTGCACATAATTTGACGCTAATTAGTTTGTTACTATTACTTACTTGACGACGTGCGTGATTCGATAACTACGATCGGCGTGATGGTCCAACAGAATAATTAATTATGAACAAAATTAGAAGTAAAATGAGAACAAAAATGATATGAGAATGTTCATAAGGATATTGTTTTTATAATGTGTGCATATAATTTGTAAATTAATTGCATAGAAGATTGTAATTATTGAAAAACCAATAGTATTATGGACATTAGTTCGCACACTCTGAGTATTAATTACACGTAACTATACTATTACACGTAAATTATAATATTTATTGTTACTAACAAATTATTAATGTTAATAACAATTTGTTCACAGCGTAAATTTATAATAAAAGTGAACAAATTAATAAATTACTGGTTATTACTTGAACTTATAAGGTATGCATGTTGAAATATAGTTATCATTCACAGAAAGTTTACAAATTATTGCACTGATTGTTAAGAACAAATTAATATTCTTAATAACAAATTGCTCGCAACGTATATTTATAACAAAAGTGAAGAAATTAAGGAATTACTGGTTATTTCATGAACGTGGAACGAATTTGTGTCAAAATGTAACTATAATTTGCAAAAAGTTTATAAATTATAACACTGATTGTTTATAACAAATTAATACTGTTATTAACAAATTGCTCGCAACGTATATTCATAATAAAAGTAAAAAAATTAATAAATTATTGGGTATTAAAGCAAAAAAATAATAAATAATGGAACGGCTAAAGTCCAAAAATTTCTGATCGGAGTGGGGATCTCGACCGATCGGAGGCTATATAAGGAGCGACGCGACAGAGTAGAACTTATTTGTCGCTTCGACTTCGGGAGTGTAACATCTAAATTTTCGTTGTGCGCGAGGGGTGAGGATCGAAGTGAGGTTGGGGCTAGCCACCCCACCCTCACCCCACCCTATTAAATAATTTATTAATAATTTTTGTTTTATTTTCAGATATTAATTATTTTTCTCTTTTAGCTTCAATTATTTTTTCTTTTTCTAGGTTTTAATAATTTTTTCACTTTCCAGCTTTGATTTTCTATTTCTATTTATATCCATTCGAATATTTCGTATAATATTCGAATATTTCGTCGTTGGTTCGTTTCTGTCTCATCGATGGGTTGCTTCTTCCACTTGGTTAATCTTCATGGTTTCTATTCGTTCGTTTTCTTTCCTCGTACTAACCCGTTTCCTTTCAGGTTTATTTTAACAATCGTATATTCTGTTTTAGCTTTTAGGTTTCTCAAGATTCTCAAGTTTCCTCAAGATTTCATTTAAGACACATCGATGGACGACGCGGGATGCCTGCGTTTAGACCTAAGTAGATCTAAGTAGGTCTAAGATAGATGCCTAGGCTAAGTCTCATGTGCGCGCTATCTATACAAAGGTAAGCTACCTAACTTGGAGCGAATATTATATTTTTCCTTCAGTTTTCCCTCTCGTTACCAAATAGAATATAATTGTTCTCGCGATAATCGCGATCGTTCTTAAGTACTGACTAGCCTGCGCGACTTACTCCCCTGTACTTGACAACTTCGCGACTCATAAGTCATTCTCACGACTCGTCTCCGACACTCATTTCCAGCCACTGTCAATCTCGTCAAGCATCGAGTTCCAGGATCGCCCTCGGGTCACTGTTTCTTCTGGACTTGATGCGGGGGTCCAGCTGCTCCGGTCGTACGCGACTGGGGTTCGGGTACGCAGTTGGACGGACATAGTGTCTACGGTTAGACCACAGGGATGATTAAGTTCTACCCCATGTGGCAGGGATGCGAAGTGTCTGTCCGGCTTGCAAAGCCCCGCCGGACCCTCGTATCGACTCTGGGGTTTCATTGGCTCGGGGACTATCCTTGGTCCACGTGTAAGTCTTGACGAGTATGGCAGTGGCTGGACATGGGCTAGGCCCGATCGGGAGGGTGCCGAGGCATTAAGTTGTCTTGTACACGAGAGTACGTCTCGTAGGCTAGTCGGTCTTTTGAATAATCGCGAATTCGTTCAGGCGCGATCGCGATTTTTAACTTGCTCGCGTGTTTTATATTTTATTTTCCATTTTTATGAGAAATAAAGTATCTTAGTGTCGCGACAATAGAGTTGTAGTATACCGAATTGATGTCCCCTTTGTAAGACACGAAATATAATAAAGTGTCAGTAGAGTCGCTTTAACTTAATTTGCTCCAGGTTAGATTAGATATCTTTGATAGCGCCAATAGGCTGCGCCACTAGGGTGCATGTTCGGGTCTCGATACGTAGTCACCTCCTCGTGGTGAGACCTGGTAATTGGTATCGTTTTCCAAAGAAAAGTCTTTGGCATACGATACCAAGCTAAGAGCTACGCACCAAAGTTGAAACATTAGTCAAAGTAGCTATAAGGTAGTTATAAGTTAGTTACAAATTAGTTACAAATTAGTTTTTAATTAGAAATAAGTTAGTAATAAGTTTAAGATAGTGATTACTATCTCCGCTAGTAACACATAAATTACGAGGAATTAAGGTAAGTAAGGTAAGGTAAGTAAGGTAAGTAAAGTAACAAAAATAATTAAAATCTCCTGCAATGAATGAGCTATATATACTATGGATACCAGGCCATCGGCCATGTTACAAAAGTATTGTCTATAAAATTCCTGGAAATGACGTAATTTCTTGGAACCGTCCCAGCGAACGACCTCCTATCATGTTATGTTATCCTGATACAAAATCGCGAAATCGGTCGAAAATTGTTCGGTTAGGCTGCAAAAGTATTGTCCGAGAATTCTAGGAAATGACGTCATTTCTTGGAACTGTCTCGTCGAGCGACCTTCTGTCACGTTATGTTATCCTGATACAAAATCGTGAAATCGCCCAAAAATTTTACGGCCAGGCTACAGAAGCGTTGCCCGAGAATTCTAGGAAATGACGTCATTTCTTGGAACTGTCTCGTCGAGCGACCTCCTGTCATGTTATGTTACCCTGATACAAAATCGAGAAATCGCCCGAAAATTTTACGGCCGGGCTATAGAAGCGTTATCCGAGAATTCTTGGAAATGACGTCATTTCTTGGAATTGTCTCGGCGCGCGATCTCCTATCATGTTATGTTATCCTAATACAAAGTCGCGAAATCGGTCGAAAATTTTACAGCCGAACAGCAAAGGTATTGTCCACAGAAGCGGCAAAAGTTTTGTCCAGAAGGGGCAAAAGTATTGTCCAGACGCGGCAAAAGTATTGTCCAGAAACGGCAAAAGTATTGTCCACCAAAGCGGTAAAAGTTTTGTCCAGGGGCGGCAAAAGTATTGTCCAGAAACGGCAAAAGTATTGTCCAGAAACGGCAAAAGTATTGTCCAGAAACGGCAAAAGTATTGTCCACCGAAGCGGCAAAAGTTTTGTCTAGGGGCGGTAAAAATATTGTCCACCGATGCGGCAAAAGTTTTGTCCAGAGGCGGAAAAATTATTATCCATATAGGCTGTAAAAGTATTGTCCTTGTGACAAGGACAGCAAGCGACTAGAAAAGGATGGATGCTTCGGCAATTAGAAAATTGATAAATTACTTGATTTCTGCGATTAATTTATGAACTTTTATAATTGGATCAGACAGCTGGATCTTTGGGTAACATTCTTATGTAATTTCTGCACATAATTTGATGGTATTTAGTTTGTTATTAATAATAACTTGATGGCGTTCGCGATTTCACAACGATCGGCACGATTGTTCATGAAAATAATTAATTATGAACAAAGCTAGGAGTAAAATACGAACAGAAATAATATGAGAATATTCCTAAGGATGTTGTTTATACAATGTGCGCATGTAATTTATAAATTAATTACATAGAAGATAGTAATTAATAAAAAAACCAATAATATCTTCGACTCAGTTCGAACATTCGGAGAATAATTCCTTGTAATTAATTAATTAGAAAAAAATTAATATAGAAAATTATATTAAAATATTTGTAAAGGATGCGCCTTTACGATGCAAGTATAAAAGTTCATAAATTAAGTGCAGAAATTGTGTAATTTGATAATATCCTAATGCCGAATGAAAATTTAGGAAACAGGTAGGTGCCACCCATGACTTTACACTGGAAGCTTGTGCTCCGTTAGTGCCAACCTTGATTTTTCACTGGAACACAAGCTTCCAGTGTAAAATTATAGATAGCACGTACCGCTGTTTCCTAAATTTTCATTCGGCATTAGAAAATTAACAAATTACACAATTCTTGCGATTAATTTATCAACTTTTATACGTGTACCGTAAAGGCGTGTCCCTTACAAATATTCTATTATAATTTTGAATATTAATTTCTTCTAAATTAATTAGTTACGTGCATTTATTTCCAACCGTGTTTCAACTAATGTCGATAATACTATTGGTTTTCCATTAATTACAATTTTCTATGAAATTAATTTACTAATTATATGCGCACGTTATAAAAACAAGAACCTTGGGAATACTCCCATATGATTTTTGTTCGTATTTTAATTCTAGTCTTGTTCATAATTAATTATTTTGTGGACAATCGTTGTTGTTAAATCGCGGACGCCATCAAGTAATTAATAATAATAAATCGGTTAGCACCAAATTATATGCAAAAATTTCATGAGAATGTTGCCCAAAGATCCAGCTTTGCGATCCAGCTATAAAAGTTCATAAATTAATTGTAGAAACTGAGTAATTTGTTAATTTCTTACTGTCAAAGTATCTGTCATGCAAATTTCGCCTACTCTTTGGAGGTTCAAAGTTCAAATGGAACAGTGAAAATTCACAAGAGATAGGACATATGTTATACTTTGTGCGTAGCTCTTAGCTTGATATTGTTTCCCAAAGGAAAACGATACCAATTACCAGGTCTCACCACTTGGAGGTGGCTACGCATCGAGACCCGACATGCGCCCTAGTGGCGCAGCCTGCTGGCGCTACCTGTATCAAAGGTACCCTAATCTAACTTGGAGCGAATTAAGTTAAAATGACTCTACTGGCACTTTATTATATTTCGTGTCTTACAAAAGGGGTTTCGGTTCGGTATACTGAAACTCTACTGTCG
>NW_016913313.1:1075817-1116971 GCF_001483705.2 Eufriesea mexicana | reverse complement strand
GATTACTTAAAAGTAAACGCACGCATCGTCCATTGATGTGTCGCAAATGGAGTCTTGAGAAACCTAAAAGCTAAAACAGAATATATTATTGTTAATATGTAGCTGAAAGGAAAGGGATTAGTACGAGGAAACCATCAAGGCTAATAACCAAATGGAACGAGCAAGCCAACGACGAGACCTGAACAACATAACTACGAGACAGAAACATTCCAACGGTGAGATAT
This sequence comes from Eufriesea mexicana, assembly GCF_001483705.2. NCBI lineage: Eukaryota > Metazoa > Arthropoda > Insecta > Hymenoptera > Apidae > Eufriesea > Eufriesea mexicana. The sequence goes on along the minus strand of NW_016913313.1, from coordinate 1,116,747 downwards.
AAACATACCAACGAGGAAGCGCTCGAGTATTATACGAAATACTCGAACGCTCTAACGAAAACAAACCGAACGGAAGTCGTAAAATTTGCGAACGGAAAGATTTAGCCAACGATGAGACATAAGTAAACCAACGACGAAGCATTCGAATATTATACGAAATACTCGAATGCTGAAATTGGGACAAATAGAATGAGAGAAATAAAATCTGGAAGAAGAAAAATAATTAGAACCTGAAACAAAAAATAATTAGTACCTGAAAGAAGAAATTATCGTTAAATTATTTTAGAGAGTGGACAATGGCCACTGACTAGCCATTAATCTAGCCAACGATGATATATAATATAAATAAACCAACGACGAAGCATTCGAATATTGCACAAAATACTCGAATGCACAAACAATGAAACCTGGAATAAAAGAAATAGAATCTGAAAGAAGAAAGAGAATTAAAACCTGAAACAAAAAGAAAGAATATTAACGCGGACCTCCCGAAGTCGAAGCGAGAACTGGCTCGAGCCTGCACGCGGGCCCCTTATATAGCGACGGCCGGCCGACGATCGGCGAAAATTTCCGAACTTTACCGATTCCTTTAAAAGTTATTTTTCCGCTGTAAGAACTAATAATTTATTAACTTTTTTGACTTTTATCGTTAATATACGTTACAAACTATTTGTTATCAACAATTTTAATTTGCTATTGACTATAAATTTATTAATTTATTAGCTTCTTGTAAGATACGAATACATTTTAATAGAAATATGTTGATTGTTTAAATAGTAACTAATAATTTATTAACTTTTTCTACTTTCATCGTTAATATACATTGCAAAATATTTGTTATTAACAATAAATGTAGCAATTTATTAACTTTTTGCTAATTATAGATATATTTTCACGCAAATACGTTATATATACCAGTAATAGCCTATAATATAGTAATTTTTCCACTTGTATTATAAATTTACGTTAGTAACAATTTGTTATTATCAATTTTAATTTGTTACTAACAATCAGTATAATAATTTATAAACTTTTTGTAAATAATAGATACGTTTTTACTCAAGTACGTTGTATGTTGAAGTGATAGCCAATAATTTATTAATTCTTTTCATTTTTATTGTAAATTTACATTGCTAACAATTTGTTATTAACAATCAGTGTAATAATTTACAAACTTTCTGTAAATTATAGATACAATTTTACTCACGTATGTTGTAAATTGAACTAATAGTCAATATTTTGTTAATTTTGTCACTTTTATTATAAATTCACAACAGCTCAAGGAGGCAGCTCAAGGAGTGGACAGTGGAATTTTCACGTAATTGACGAGAATGAGGTGTGAATATTGTATTCATCGGATTAAACTCACAATCGGCCACCGAGTTATAGACTCATTTTAAGCCAGGCCTCTCTTCTCCTCTCCTTTATACACATATGTACCCAACGTCTTCTCATATATATCCAGATAATCGATCATTCGCGTGATAAAAATCGTCATAATGGACGATGATCGCGATGTAGCTTCTACCGTAGCTAAGAGTCAGACAGGCATTTCGATTAAAAGCGAGACTCGGGGAGAGAAGAAAGCCTTTACCGATTTCCCGCTGGTTGCTTCAACAGCTCGACGAGGCCTGAGGTAGAGGGAAGAAAAGGGAAGCAGTAGAGAAGACTGGAGGGAGGAACGAGCGTTAATATGGAAGACAGGATGAAGGAGACGCGGCAGGATGTGCTCCAGGCGCATTTCACGCAAAGTTCCGCCGACTAGGTAGGTACAAGTTTTAGACCGAACAGCTTCCTCTGCTCCGTCGCCGCGTTCCTTAATAGGCAGGTCCCACTTCGCGGGACACACCTACCGTCAACCACCGCCACCCCATCCCTGAGTGTTATACCTGTCCTCCGTACCCTTCCTTCCCTCCGAACCTGCAGGTCTCGTTGGGTTCAGCTTCCACGGAGTGGAAGCCATCGAGGTCACCCTCGAGTACTGACCAGGGCTGAGCAAGCCTGCCGTCTTTCGAGTAATGGCTCTCTTGGACTCACATCCAGTAGAACCGTGCTTCCGTTCTTCGTTACCAACGGTTTAGCTATGGACACGTTATAGATTTGGAAGTTTTGCCTAGGGCGGTTCTGGGGTAAGTGCAGTGGGGTTTATCACGGTCTTCTTGTCATAAAGTGACTTGGTCTTACCCACTCCGTGGTCAGATCCTATAGAACAAAGGTACTGTGCACGAGCAAATGCATCCTCGAGTTGCTTGCCATCTTTGAACACCTTTTTGTATTTTATTTTAATTCCATTCGTAGGAATATTTCTTTTGGCGGTCCCTTGACCCAGAGCTAGCCTAGGCCCCAAATTCGCTGGCTGAATAGACTGAGTGCCTCAGACCACTTTTATAATGTAAGGATGTTTGGTTCAGGGGGACCGAAGGGTCTCAGGTTAAAATTGAAGGCTTCTGGTCTTAGAACGTTTATTTTTCACACACCGATCTCTTACTTTGTCGAGCGGGGGTGATAAATTTTTGCAAACTGAAATAAGGAGATACTTGAAGAAATATTTGAACAGATAAAAATTTAAACAATTGCGTATATTTAAGTACATTGATAAGAAATTTGAGAGTTATATCAACCATATGATGGTCATTAGCAACCATACTATGTACATAACTAATTGTATTAAATTAAAAAATTGTAAATAAATCATGGTATTTTACAAAATGAATCAAATTCAAACATAAATTCTAATTCTCAAAAGCATCATTAATATTATCGTTGAGACGGTATAAATCCCTCTATTATTGCTACTTTGGACAAAAATCTACAATGTGTTCTATAAAGACAGCAATAGATCATAGTAATTGAATTAACCCAATATAAAAAAAATTTTGAAGAAAATTTGCATTGGAAAATATATATTAATATAAATCCTCCTCTAATAAGGAATCATATTCAAGCCGTACACGCAGATTTTGATAAAATTTATGTGAGACATAGTCCTCAAAAAAATATTTGACACGTATTTTTCTTTTAATGTCCATCGTTCATATTAAAGGGGTGAAAACAGCCCTCAAAGGTAAGAGTCGAAGGAATATTTTTGGGAATATCTCGATATCCAAAAAGAACGAAGACAAATTTTTTTCTTTTTCAAAATACAGCTTTATACGTGGGAAATACAGTCGTATACTTGTTACTAAAAATTTTCCACCAACTTCGAAATCTTTCTGCCAATCCTTACTAAATTCCTGGATTATGCAGGAAAAAGGCTGACCCTCGATTGCGATCGTTTCGATAAATCGATCACTATTTCAATTACCCTTATCCCGGCGTTGCGAACGGTGAATAACGTTTCTTATGGAACAACCGGGGGCATTAACAACTAATTGTAATTTCGCATTTCGGTATTTAGCAGCTTGCCAAACGCAAAATTGAACCGAAATCCGCGGTCTGCTGTTTAACGATCGTATACATTACAGTAACTATTAAACAGGGCTTAATGATAATTCGTGCATATGGATCGCGAAAGTTATAGAAATCGCAACTTAAAATCACCGCGATTAGCATAAATTCCATTTACCAGTCGACTGTTATTCCCCGTGTGGATGTAAAAACGCATTAGCGACATGTCTGTGTGGGTTAGAATTATTTCCGGCATCAACGATTCCAGCTCGTTCACTGTCGCGGCTAGGTGCCCGCAAGTTTTATGGCTTTGCAATTTGATCGTTTTCTTAACGCTGTTTCCATGGGACACGGGGGTGAGCGTTAATGATTGCGCATTGTCACGAGAAGAAGGAGTAAGGGACAAAGGCTGGCTGTGTTTAAGACCAAAGGGGCTTTTTTTAATAAGCGACTGACACCCTTCTACCGCGATCCGCTTACCAACCCTTTCTTCCTTGGATAGAGACAAATATTCAGCCAAGGGAAAAAATAACGCGACGGCGCTAGGGTTCTGCCCTCGAGTCTCATCCATCCTCTGGACTGTGATAAATGCAGATGGTTAATAAAAAAAAAAAAAAAAAAAGAAGGAAAAGAGGGAGAAGAAGAACAGTATCCAACGCGTTGAAAGGAGAGAAGAAGCGCGAAGGCCGATTTATATTATTCGTTTAAACAATACTTGCAGCTTTTCGTCACGTTTCGGTGCTCTAACGGGGTGCAAATGGGGTGTAATTGGGATTTAATACTTTTTAAAACTGAAACAATGCTAGATCGCTCTTGACGGATTGCTAAGTACGTGTTGAAACTTTCCTCGAAATAACGAAGCCTATAATCTTTATCGGGCACTTGAATTTAAGGTCAAATGAGCAGCTGGAGTTCAACCAGTGAAAGACCACTGAAACATACATGACTCGAAATTAATTACTCCTGACATTCATTCTTGACGGTGAACTCGTTAAATAATCCAAAATTTATACATAAATTGAAAAATCGAAACTAATCGCCAAGTAGAAAATTTGATAAGTGCATATGAAGACAGCAAAATGTGATGGTTCTTGCCCTCTCTCAGTATGCACTAAGAAGTACATATTACTAAGCACTTTAGTTGTGCAATATAGAAAACTTTCTTGCTATGTACACTTCATTGCTCTATAAAGTGGTTTAGTGGTTTCTGGGATGTAGATGCGTTATGTTTGTTAGTGGTGGATGAAATATCAATAACAGTAAGAACAATTCTACATTTAATTACAAAAAAAATGATCGAACACAAATATTAAGTATAAATCTAATTAATTTCTTGCAATCATATGCTCACGTTTGAGGACATGAAGACATTCGCAAGTCGAAAAATACAGAAAACTACAGAAAATTAGAGAAATTATAAATTTGGTATATTTACGTATTATAAATAGTATTAAACACAAATCAGTTTTGACAAATTCTGTGCGTTTTAATGTCCATATATTGACTTTAAATCCTGTACAGAGAAGTAACTGCGAAACGCGAAGTTTGCTCTGCCTAAATCTGCTGATTACAAAGGGTTAAATATATCATAGATCACGTGACAAGTATAGTTCGTAGTTGTGAGATTCGACATCGCGAGTTTTATATAAATAAAAGTTAATATATAAAGTTAATATATAAATTTTATTCGCAAAATTTAAAAAATCTCAACACGATCACCAGTCGAGTGTAACTGTCTGTACATTCGCAGATCCATTTCGCGTTAGTATTTGCGACACGGTTATTTCGATCGTTCCCCTAAGAGACCGCCATACTTTCGTCAGTTCGAAACGTAGATGCGATTATAATTCGATTAAGTTGACACTCGGCGAAACTTCGACCAGAGATTCGGCATTCATCTGAATTCTAACACCCTGCTGGCAATAATTCCGCGGTAATCACGATTAGTCAAATTGACCGCCATGAATTCGGAACAGAGAGCGAAAAGGCTAAAGAACAGCGAAGAAGCGAGTGCAACTTCGGCAAGTTGGCGAGATTAAGATTATGCCGGGAATTATTCAGAGTAATTAAAATGCAGATGCGTCGCACAAATCATCGAGTTTTTTCGGACCCTCGGCAAGGGTGGCCGCCTTCTTGGTCTCGACTTTGCTCCCCTTTTCGTCCAACATGGCGGATCTCGAGGCGATTTTCCTCGATAATCCACCGTGCACGTGTACGAATGACTGAAATATATCGTGAATTCGAAATGAGAAGATTATCGAACATTTTTCTTTTTCTTTCTTTACCTGTCGTATTGGAATGTCTGATAAAATAATTCTGGAAAAATTGTTTAGGTATAAATACAGGTTATATGTAAATTAAATAAAATCGGGTTTCAATGAGTGTGTAAATACTGTACATTGTTAAGATAGTTATTAAAAAGTATTATTCGAGGATAATAATATTTAAAAGTTTCATAAAGAGTATTGATTCTGGAAAAGATACTGCTGGCACTTTTATTCGAATTTATAATTAATTATAAATTTTATATTATTTTATAATTGATAATACACGAAGTTAATGGCATTCGTAAAATTATTGTTTAATTTGTGTAGGTTAATAATACTCAATTTTCGTTAACGTTTGGAATTGTTACTTTATAATTAATTAATTGCGCAATAAATTACAATAAATGATTTTCTCTGAATACTAATCGTGAGACATGTATGAAATGTACAAATTATATTTCATTAAATTAAAATGTATTTTTTTTAATATTGTTTGATTTTTAGATAAAATAATTTTTAATTGCTCGTAAACTGAAATTGGTTTCTAAGATACTCATTCTATTGGAATAGATAATCCCTCTTGAAGATAATGCTTCATTCGCCTAACTACTTGACCAGTTGAATTTATAGACCTGGTAGTCCAGCAAGGATGCGCGTTTAGTGGTTTTCCAGTCCTGTGACTTTCTCCCATGGGTATACTGAATTACATCCTCAGGAAAGGGAACTCGCGAGAACTCAGTCATTTAATCAAACGTAACTAGAGAAATCTACCAACTTAGCTATAGTTGATCTACATACTTGTATAATTATCTTTGTGTCCTAATTAATTTTTGCACGCGTCATAAATGTTCATTAACATATTCATAAATATTTATTATCCTTCCTATATAAATAAAAATATTTTCAAAAAGGGAGAAAATTTTGTTTCGATAATACAAAATTATTGTAAATTATTTAAACGAAATTTGTTTTACCGTTGCTATTATTTTCTAATTAAGATACTCCCATAATTAAGATAAAAGTAACGAGGTAGCAGACACCCAAGTGAAACGAATTCAACTCCAATAATTTTCTTAATTAATAAATATTCTACAGTTATTTCTATATTATATTAAAATATGTTCATTATGTATTAAATAATTTCTGTTCATATTGTACGGTCATTCCTATATTCCAATAAAGTATTATATACTCATTCCCAAAAATATTAAAATTCACACCATTAATCGGATTTAACGCATGAAAATGCACCAAAAATCTTTGAAACGAAATTCATAAACATAACCTCATTTTTCATAGCTATTTTTCACATAAACGTGTCAAATTTATAGAAAATAACACAAACATTAATCCTTTTATATATAGTTGAAAAACCGATATTTTACATTGGGTAGTATATACATCGAATTCTCATACCTCTCACCAGTCTCAAAAATTACCAAAAATCATAAAATCATAATTTATCATTTTATCGCACCAATTCTTCGCACAAAAGAGTCAAATTTTTAAACGATAAAACCACATTAATTACATTCCTCTCAAGCAACGCTAAAATCACGAGTAATAGTAATATGCACATTAACGACACGAGAATTTCCAATTTTTCCAATTTTCGTAGAAACGAAATTTTCGAGCAAAACTACAAAGCGATTACTCACGAAGAGGAAAAAATGGCGGATAAATTTTTCAGCTGGTAAGTATTTAAGCACGGTATTCCACTCTCTGGAAATAACATTAACGTTGGCAAAACGACTCTGTCGATTCGAATTGGAACAAAGGCTCGTGCACGATTGTATACGTGTATTATTAAAAATCGTAAATGGCCAGACGCTCGTTTCGGCTTTGTAAACCAATTATGATTTCATATTTAATCCGATCGTAGCGCCCTCGCTGCCGCTCGCGTGCGCGCGCGCACGCGTTTGTTTTATTTAACGGTACGTGGCGTGGCGTACGTTTTAAATATGAATCCGTGAACGAACGGCGGGTCGTGAGAAGCGATAGGTCGAAATTCTACGCATACCAATGCAATTAGCGTGTTAATGGAATTACCCTAAATGGAGATTAAAAATTAAAACGATCGAGCCCTGTCCAGAGAGCCGATTGTCACGAGAGCGTGCATAAAGATAGGCTAACGAAAAATGAAAAGAGATGGAGATGGGGAGGAAAAAAGGAACGAGGAGACGAGCAGCGTGTATTCTCTGCTACAAATTATTGAAAATCACGTACACCGGTATCGATGATTTTTGTTTAATTGATTAATTCAATAATCGTTTGTTTCAGCGCAACGTATGACGTTTTAATGGAATTCGCCATCAAGCCGCGTCGATAATGAATACATCTCCATTTGCGAAGATAAATATGCGATTTTTGTTTTCATGAATATTTATGCAATTTCGTTTTCTCCCCAGTTTTTTCCTCTTTTTTGTTTTCGGTTGTTTACCATCTCATCGCGAAGAAAACGCTTGGAAATTTATTATCTCTTTGGAAATCGTAGAGGGGTTGAACTAATTTCACTATAGACGTCATAGGAGTAGGAAATTGAACGAATAATTGGAAATCTGTGATTTTTTGAGCGAAGTATGGTTGTTTGTAATGCAGATAATAAAGAGGCATGAGAAATTTATAATTCGATGTAAAAATAGGGTTGGTTTAGAAATTTGAAGTAACTATGGTATTGTGAGTACTTGCTACGTAAGTTCGTAGTGTTATTTTTGATTTATTCTTGATATATGTGAAGTATAAATTGAAAATGACTTACCATATCACAAATTGTAAAATATAAATAAATAAGCAGGAAAATATAAGTAAGTATGACGAGCAGATAAATAAGCAAGGTATGTCCGAATTGTAAATGCTAGTATGTAAATATATCGAGGTACAGTTTGAATATTGATATTAGAGATTAATCACCAGAGTCAATCAACCTTGAGTATTTACGGAACGGGCATAATTGATCGATAAATAATTAAACTTTCACGACGAGGTAAATATTCGAAGAAACGTAAATTTGCAATTTAATCAAACATTCAAATGAAAAGTATAAACATCGTATACCATAAAATCAAGTGTGTTGTTCAAAAATAAACATCGTGTAACACGAAATAATGAATATTAAACACAATTTTTAATATACTAACATATGCAATGAAAACGATATAGGAAAACAAACAAAAAAAAAATACTAAAATCATTTTATAATTAAATATATAGAAAACATTCTGATATACAATATTAAAAATTCAAAAGGTATAAATACAAGATACAAATTATAAATAATATGCAATCCAACTACCCTCACATCAAAAGACATTTAAACGACATATAAATTCATTAATTTAAAAGACATATCACAATATTCTCACACCTCAAATTAATAAATCTGCAACACAATTTTAAATACAACCAAATTCACTGCATTAAATATGGAAATAAAAAATCTACCAACAAAAAAGAAGCAAATAGTACCCAATCCATTTACCCTCCCACTAAAACTCATTCAAACCACCCTCTCCCAATATTTTCACACCCCAAATTAATAAATCTCCAACACAATTTTAAATACAACTAAATTCACTGCATTAAATATGAAAATAGAAAATCTACCAACACACAAGAAGCAAATACTACCCAATCCACCTACCCTCACATTAAAACAAATTAAAGCCCCCTCTCCCAATATTCCCACACTCCAAATCAATAAACCTCAAACGCAATTTTAAATACAGTCGAATATACTTCATTAAATAGAAAAACCAAAATCTACAACCACACAAGAAGCAAATACTACACACAATCCACATACCCTCGCATAAAAAGACATTTAAACTACCCTCTCGCAATATTGCAAAATCTCAAACACGATTTTCAATGCATCCGAATTCAGCCCGTTAAACGCGAGAAAGAAATCTGCAAACACACGGGAAACAGATGCTGCAGAATCCACTTACCCCGACATGAAAAGACATTGGACCCAATCCTTCGCAATATTCCACGTATCAGCTTGCTACGCGATCCGCTTACACGATCCGAAGCCTTAAAATAAATGGTCAAGCTTGGACGGAGATGGAAAACAGGAGGAAAGCAGGTCGAAAGTATAACCGGTCCTCCAGCAGCGATCCAACGAATTGATAGTTAATTACCGGGAAACGGGGGTGGCTCGGATAACGGATGGGACAGGATGTCGGTGTAATTCACGGCGAACGGATTTTCGTGTTCCTTTATACGAGACGTAACGCGAGGCGGGCGACATCGGGGTTCTGAACCCTCCTCGAATCTTTAACCTGCCGGAACTGAATATTTAACCTGTCTCAGCGTGAGCAAGGCACGGGATGGGGATGAAATGAACAGAGATACCTCATCCAGCCGGATGGATTCGCGTTCGTTTTAAACGACCTGTCGATTCGTCTCCAGTGGAATTCCAATCAGCCCTTGCCGGTCAATCTTCACGGATCTGTCGAGATCACCGTGACTATTTTCTTAAATGAACTCGGTCAGGGTGTGAATGCAGATGTCGGGGGTTGAATTAATACGTATCAATGTTTTTCGAGTCTTTTCCCTGACTTAAGTGTCGCAATAGATTTGGAGTGGTATTGAGAAATTGCGTGATTGGGGGATATTTTGCAAATGAAAATTTAATGGAGATTTATTTATTTTCCTGTGTTTCATATTTTATGCAATAGTGTATGTAGTATATATTTTATTTTAGTGTTTTTGTTATTATTTTTCCTTTTGGGGTGTTTGGCTAGGGGTGTTTTTGAATTTCATTGGCAGTGCTATATACTGTTTTGTACGAAATGAGATTGAAATAGAAATTTATTTATTTTTTTATATCTCAGATTTTGAGTAAGAATTATATCATACCTCTATATTTAAAATAATAATTCTAGACTAATGTAGGTATATCGTATAATAATAATATAAAATTTATTTCTTGCCTTATATTTTATAGAAGAATGTATTTGATTGTTATTTGTAAGAAATACTGATAGATTTTGGATTATATATATTAAACTGATTTCCTATCAAACACAAACTTTAAATAATTGATGGATAATTACCAATGTAATATCCTTATCTATGTAGCTACTAAATGTTATCAGTCTTTTTCAATTAGCAACAAAATCTACTTAAATACCATAAATTGGTAAAAATATTAGTCTACAAATTTAAAAAATTGCTCTGGATACAAAAATCTACATCCACCATAAAAACCACCTTCTTTATCTCCTCGATTAAATTCGAAATTATAATTATTCAACTATGATCAATAATAACCAAAATGTTTTGCCCAAGGGATACTTTTACCCCCTCTCCTCGTCGCAAAGTGCCTCTTAAGTAAAATTAATACCAGAAATCGATAACAGCCGCGAAGTTTCAGTTTCGAAAAAGAAGTAGATAGAATACAAGGTAAAGAACCTACCAGAAACTGGAAAATAGGCTTCCGTGTACGAACCTCTTTGCACTGGGCCGAAAGTAGAGCTGAAAATTTTTCAACACCTCTGGGAGTATATGTAACTTCGTCCTGTCGTAATTTTAAACTACACGCTCAGAGGAAGAACTTTCTTCCGGTCATGTTTAATTCTCCGCTTCCTTCCTTCGTAATATTCATTCCCCCGAAAAAAGGGATCCATGGCTCCGTTGAGTTCCACTGGTTCCTAGCCACGGTTCGTAACAGTCGTCTGCCTTGTAATATATCGTGTAACGTACTCCCTGTAACAAATAAGTAATTTCCCATGTAATCGCAGAAAATAAAGAAAGTAGCGTAACGAAAAAGAATGAAAAATTAGGAAAATTTTCCATGTAATCGCAGAAAATAAAGGAGGTAGCGTAACGAAAAAAAAAATGAAAAACTAGGGAAATGAAAGGAATTTAAATTGCAGGTATGAAACGGTTTGAGTCTGAGAAAAGTTAAGGGTGATTTTGAGAGGTTATTGGGTTTACAGTCAAACTGACTTGGATTCTTCTTGAGCTTCGATGCGTGTTTTGTAAGTTAAGTTACCTCGTTGCTCGTCTTTCATCATGGCGGACCATTCGAGTTGCGGAGTCCGTAATTAATTTTCTCTTAATTCGCGAGATTAATGGATCGACGAGATATGCTGTATCGAACAGACGAGTTCGCGTTGTTTATTGATTTACACGGAAATTTCTTTGGTTAGTGTCAAATATTCAGGATGAAGTAAGAAGGAGCGAAGGATAGTAATTTTGTACTTAGAGCTAAGAGTGAAGTAAATAAATAGAATTTGAAATGTGATAAGATTGAGTATAAAATTTCTTAATTTTTGCAAATTGGAGAATTTTTTCTTTTGCCTTATTACAATTCTATGATGCAACTCTTTAATACTCTGTAATAAAATTTCTTTTATTCATTAGAAAAATATACGGATATGGATTTGTAATATTTAAAATGTTCACAGGTATATAGTCCATTTGAGATTTTTATTTCTATGGCAGTCTAGAAAATTGGGAACATACAATTATTTTAAGTAGAACAGACCAGTGATAAATAAATTAATGAAAGGTAACTTCTAAAATATAATTAGTTATGTATATAGCTTTTCAATCACACTATGCAAACTAATTTTTAAATAACAAATTTTTCACAGTCTTTCTATTATTTAAAAAATCCAATTAATTAACAAATGTTTCTGACTTTTCTGTTTATCCATAAAAACCATTGAAAATACAGTAATAATAATTTCTAAAATTGTATTAGGTTGGTAGAAAAATAATTTCGTTTTGCTTCCTTTCCATCTCTAACCTAATATAATAAATGTGATATATTTTTAGACTGCACAAACGTGATAAATTTATACTTAAAAATTTCCTTTGAATCGACTTTCAATTATTTCACGATAATTTTCGAAGATAGTTAATTATTGAATTGTATTTTACAAATGTTAGTAATACAGGCTGAATACTTTCGAGTCGTATTAAAAGCGTGGTATTTAATCGACGAAGTGTTAAGTAACTCGGGGAAATTTATTCGAAGAGCGACTTTGGGAAATTATCGATGCAAATTTACAGGTGACAGTGTTATTCGTTATACCCGGTAGCATCGTCGTAGTTGAAGCACCCCTTTTTTTCCCTTTATCAAGGTTAGCTTAAACGCGCATCATATTTCAGATGCACAGGAATAATACTATTGTCACTGCTGCCAGCTGTTACTAAATGACGCTATAAAGTAACTTTATTCCAGCTGTCGCGTTCATATTATCCGCTAAATGCCCTACAGTACACTTTACACCGAATTTAGACGTGAAAATATGCAGTTAATCTTTTAACTTGCCCTGGCTGCGATCGAAGAAACTTGCTTTCCCCGGCAGCCATTTCTAGGAAACAGTTCAAACCCGCGTGAATTGAAAGAGGGGAAATAATGTGGAAAATATGGGTGAAAAATTGTTGCAATTTTATTGCATATAGTGCATATTATGTAGATAGTATATGGTATGTACACTTGCTAATGAAAGATAGGAAAGAAAGTAATGACCTGCGAATTTTTGTATTTTAAATATATTGAAATAAGATCGAAATTAAAATTAAAAATTGCACGAGATATTTATTGGAGTAAATGAAATATTTTAGTAGATAAATAAATTAATTACCTGAAAATGTATTGACTATTTTCTGACGAGCTATGAATATTAAAATATTAAAATTAGTTAAATTATTATATTGAAATTAAAATAAGAGAACATAAAAGAAATGTATTATTTATGGATCTTTTAAATCCATTAATTTTCTAATTATTGTAGTTATTATATAAATTATGGATTCATGAATTTATGCAGATTTCTATTTTTTATTATGCAACAGAATTTTATTACACAGTTAATTTGTGTAGTGAGCCACAATTTTTTAAAGGATAGTAATATATTATTCTGTTATTAATAATTAATGTGCTATTAATTTACATTAATTTGTAACCGATTTGCACATTTATTATTAATTACGAAGAGTAATTAAATTTACTTGGGTATTGTAATATGCTTGATCGAGTTCGGTACACAAATTGAAAAATTTATTAGACATTAACTATGTAGAACGAACATACTTAAATAAATTAGTTTTATAATAATTTTAAAACATTACAATTTACCTGCAGTAAAATATTTATAATCATTATTATTTTCACATTCTCAGAGACTTCTGAACCAATTCTACAGATTCATCATTAATGTAATTAGAAATTTTCAAATCCATTGATTGATTTGACACTGTTCATTTATTTAATAAAAAATATACATATAAATAAATTTGTTACACAGTATTCGATAAATCTTCACGTACATTAGGTAATATCATTCACAGCATTCCATAAGCTCGACGCTTATGTCATCCATGCGGTAACACTTAGTAGCTTAATTCATGTAATTATCTATGTATTAAATCAAGTAGCTTATTGATTCCGTTTGACAGTGATTGGTTTGACTGATTAGCAGTAATTATTAATGACTGTAAACGTAGCTCACAGTTGAACGTCGAATCTGATTCCACCTCGCGTTGCAATAGATATTAAGCATTCCCTGTTCGAATACTAATTAAATCGAGCGAAGTGTTTGAATAAGCGTTTCATTAATATCATCTAGATTTCGGAGTAGAATATGTTATTCAAGATAATACCTTCTCGTCCCCCTTATATACTCAATATACATCATTTCTTATATATCTCTTTCTCCTTATTCCTTCTCACCTTCTTTCTTGCACATACGTATGTATATTCTATGTATTCTATTTTCTGTATCTTTAATATTCAAGATACAGAACTATTGATATTTTTAAAGATAAGTAAGGTAGTCTACACAAAATAATTTGAAGATCCAAAATAATAATAAAATCCAAAATAAAATAATCCAACTTTATAGTAAAGATAAGTTTACAAAAAGGAAATTCAAAATTCTATAGAAAAGAACATGTACTGTACACTGAAAAAATTATTACATATATTTTGAAATCACCATCATCATAATTATTAAAATATTATATATTAGTATCGAAATGAAATATATTTTTACAGTCGAAAAATAAATTTGTCACAATAGATCAAAAATATTATGCAATTATTTAATTATAATTACTACTATTACTAAAGTTATAATTACTAAATTATTTAAAGTATTTAAATTGATTTGTCATAATAGATTAAAAATATCCAGTTATCTAATTAAAATTATAAAAATATTACATAGTATTTAATATATTAGTAACATAGTATTAACGTATATAGCATATTATAGTAACATAGTATTTAATAAAATATATTTTTATATTTCAAAAACTACTTTATCATAATTGGTTAAAATATTATCCAATTATCTAATTATAATTATTAAAATATTACATAGTATCATATACGATAAAATATATAATAACATAGGTATATCGATTAAAAATATTCCATTTCCTTTCGTACTTGCTTCGACAGAATTTTTACTCTTTCTCCCAAAGCTTTTACACTTCCCATGGTAAATACCAGCGACACTAAAATCTGATTCAACGGGTCGAGCCATCGCTCACGTTCGACATCAAACGTTAAGCCAATACAGTGGAATTTTTCAAAATGCAGTTAATTTCCATGCAACAGTATTTCGCTGGATTAAAATCCAAATCGTAGGTAAGCATAGTACGCGATATGGGATCCCAGTGGCATTAGTATCAATCTCCAGTATTAATCCGCAATGAATCTCGTGTTACGAATGTGCCCGGGAAAAATATGAAAAACGTCGAAACAATTTTTCAGCTGTATCAGTTTGTCAAGCCTCCCGATACAATTAGAGCGCACTTGTATCGCTAAATTAATACGGCCCGTGATATCTGCTCGACGTGAAAATTATACGCGATCGCAGATGCCTGTGCAGTTTTGCACATAATATACGATACGCGTGACTGCACGTGCGTGTTTAATAATTAGTCTGCACGGCAGCAAAATTATTCGCGGATCGAAGTAATCGAACAACGGTGAACTATACGATACGATAAGATCGCGGATTCAAAATTTTATTCTCGTATTTCTGGCTTTCTTTATTTGTTTATTTGTATGATAAGATGTTATATGAATATTTTTTACTATCATCATAATTATTAAAATATTATATATTAGTATCGAAATGAAATATATTTTTACAGTCGAAAAATAAATTTGTCACAATAGATCAAAAATATTATGCAATTATTTAATTATAATTACTACTATTACTAAAGTTATAATTACTAAATTATTTAAAGTATTTAAATTGATTTGTCATAATAGATTAAAAATATCCAGTTATCTAATTAAAATTATAAAAATATTACATAGTATTTAATATATTAGTAACATAGTATTAACGTATATAGCATATTATAGTAACATAGTATTTAATAAAATATATTTTTATATTTCAAAAACTACTTTATCATAATTGGTTAAAATATTATCCAATTATCTAATTATAATTATTAAAATATTACATAGTATCATATACGATAAAATATATAATAACATAGGTATATCGATTAAAAATATTCCATTTCCTTTCGTACTTGCTTCGACAGAATTTTTACTCTTTCTCCCAAAGCTTTTACACTTCCCATGGTAAATACCAGCGACACTAAAATCTGATTCAACGGGTCGAGCCATCGCTCACGTTCGACATCAAACGTTAAGCCAATACAGTGGAATTTTTCAAAATGCAGTTAATTTCCATGCAACAGTATTTCGCTGGATTAAAATCCAAATCGTAGGTAAGCATAGTACGCGATATGGGATCCCAGTGGCATTAGTATCAATCTCCAGTATTAATCCGCAATGAATCTCGTGTTACGAATGTGCCCGGGAAAAATATGAAAAACGTCGAAACAATTTTTCAGCTGTATCAGTTTGTCAAGCCTCCCGATACAATTAGAGCGCACTTGTATCGCTAAATTAATACGGCCCGTGATATCTGCTCGACGTGAAAATTATACGCGATCGCAGATGCCTGTGCAGTTTTGCACATAATATACGATACGCGTGACTGCACGTGCGTGTTTAATAATTAGTCTGCACGGCAGCAAAATTATTCGCGGATCGAAGTAATCGAACAACGGTGAACTATACGATACGATAAGATCGCGGATTCAAAATTTTATTCTCGTATTTCTGGCTTTCTTTATTTGTTTATTTGTATGATAAGATGTTATATGAATATTTTTTACTATGGGTGCTTATGGAAATTCATCTTTGTATAACGATAAATGTGTTATATTTATTTTATTTTATATTTGAGTATTTATGAAATATTTTATAGTTTTCAAAATTTTTCATATTTATATAGTTATATAGTATTTAACACATTTTATATTTATATAGTTATATAGATTTTAAACTATTTTATATTGGACTATTTATTTCTGAAAATTTGTTTGATATACTAATGGATTTTAGATGCGTTCCGGTGAAATAAATATTGATTGCGTTATTGAAATATATTTGTACTATATTGACAAAGAAGAAAGAAATATTCTTTGTATTTGTATTAGTAATTTGGTTAATTTACGTGTAATCTTACTCAAAGTTATAATTAATTGCGTAATTAATGATTCCTTTATATATCCTATTTTTCATGAATTGTACTAATTTTTCAGTTAAGTGAGAATATTTATTTGATACAACAATTGTATTCAGATTTGATTCAGTAAAATAAATATTGAAAATGTTATTAAAGTGGATAAGAAAGAAATATTCTATATATCTATGTAAACAACATAACCAATAAACTGAAAATAAACATTCGCTCCATTTATCGCATTGTCACCTCACAAAAGTCTCTTCTTAAATCCCTACATAATTTTATCTCACACGAAAATAAAAAACTCCAAATTCCCACCAAACTCAAGAACAGACTAACATCAAACATTATCACTCCTAATATCACATATCAACCCAGTTTATCCAATCCGAAGGACTATAACAATACATCAACATCATCACAATACATTCCTCATCCATAACCATCCTTAAACCATCGCCAAAAATTCGCCACTACCCTCAAGAACTGAAACCTATCCTCTCTTTCTCCCATCGTCTTCACCATTACTCTAAAGCAGAAACATAACATCCAACATTCAACTCAACTACCTCACGAGACTACAAGGTCTCAACTACCATGACTGGCAAGCAGACATGCAAGTTTCGTCGCAGGAAGAATCTCTCAGAGAATAAAAGGAATCCAAAACCGAGGAGAGTCGCGAGTCGCGCCGATCAGCACAGTCGTCGGAAGAAGAGGAAAGGAGAAGAATATGGAGGGGAAAAAAGCGAAAGGTCCTTTATATTCTTTCGGCAAGGCAGCGCGCGTCCCGTCTAAATGAAGTGTTCAAGAGCTCTGCCAACACGAATGCGCGCGGGCAAGAGTAACACGCGCTTTGAATCGCGAAACTACAAAGGGCCGCCGCCGGGCTAATTTGTCTGAATGAGCGAACGATGGACTATGGGGGTACCACGGGGGTTGCACCTAATTCTGGATAAACACCCTTTCATTATTTCCGGACCGGAGCCGAGCCCTATCCAACCGCGCCGTCTCCACTCCTCTCTTCCCGCCCTTTGTTCTCCACGTGTTGTCCAAGACTTGCGGGAGCGCCTCGAAAATCCCACCCTCGGATCGTCTTTCCACGTCTCAGACCTTCGGTAGATCCTCTTGACCTATTTGTATCATGCGAAATACCGAGAAATACACCCTCGTCGCCTAATTTCGTTCAACTTATTTCATTTGTAAATATTTATCAGAGTATATACCAAAAATAGATAGAGACTATGGTGGTGGTAAATAATAGCACTCTATTTATTAATTAATAATAATGGATTGACAATGTGTGGTTACGATAAAGTCTACGAATATAGATAGATCAACTACAGCTACAGCTTCAGATTACAGCTTGATTCCACAACACAAATACAACTAAACGACTTATACTTCTTTCTATACAACTCCGTTCTAAAGACTCCTCAAAAACTCTACACAAAAACTGTTTTTGCCTTCTTTATATATCGTCCCCAAAAGCCTCCCCCAACATGAACCCCAACAAATATGGTCATGCTAAGGGCCCGACGCATCACCGGGGTTTTTCCGACCGACCTGGCCCTCGAACTCTCGGTGATCTTCCAAAATAAAGTCACCTATACACGAGGTGGAAATTATGCGATACTACAAATAGCTACTTGACTGAAGGAGTATATCTGTCTACAAGTTTTAAAAAAATTTATTCTTTTTTGATTTAGTTTCCTGAATGTGCTATTACCCTGGATGAATATTAGCCATTTGTACTCGAGAGGTGAGCTTCAGTCACCATTTCATAAAATTTGGAAAATCGATATTAATTAATATATCAAATTTAATGTAATGTGATAGTATGCGAAGTATCGAAGTAAAATAATTCTACAATTCTATTACTATACAATTCTTTATTTACTGTTCCAAAAAGTATTGTCACTTTTTTAGTGGAGAATATTTAAATCTCTACTCGTCTCTAGTCAAAAAATCGTCGAGTGCAAAGGGTTAATAATAATAGGAATAATATAAAAATAGTAGGAAATTATGAAAAATTTCTGGAATTTTTCTGAGTATCAATTGGGGATATTAAATCATAGTTCGTAGTTCGGACTGTGGCTATATCTTGATCGATCGAAATAGTTTTTGAGAATTTTATTTTTTGACAAGTGAAATAGTCCGTACCGTGTCAGCCATCCGAATCCGTTTATTGAACCTGCCCGTATATCTCATTATATAATTTCTGTAATTTTTGCAATTTTGTGTTGGAAAAAATCACGAGTATTCTTGAAACACAAATAAATAAAATATCGAAAACCTCGTGTCAAAAAGTGTTACAGTTTCATTGAAAAAAATTCCCAAAGATGAGCTTGTTTTTGGTATAGATTTTTAGATCTTCTTGACAGACTCTTGTCCTCTCAGTCTCCTTTGTAGTCCTTGATTAATTGACTTGACGTTTTACATGGTTTTACAGGGAGACTCGATCCCGAGTTAGACAGGGGAGATGGTTGATGGTGAATGGAAGAGGAGCGTGAATGTGATTATTATTGACAGAGTTATCGAGGGAAAGGGATCGATGGGAAAGGGAAATGATTTGTGTCTGCTGCTCGGTACGATTGAATTATTGAACCATGCAGGATTATCGATACGTTGTATGCTGGGTGGGGGGAGGATTTGCCGTGTACTACGTATCTGACTAGCTTCTTTCGCTGTATTCGAGGAGCTTGCGACGGGGATGAAATGTTCCTGCGAAATGTGCTCGAATTGGCGAGTGCTTGAATTAAAGTTGCTTCGATTCAGAGATATTTGTTGGAGAGAAGTGCTCGGTTGGTTGGAGAGACAAAGGTTTGGGTAGAGTGTGTTTGAGTGTCAATGAGGGGTAGGTTTCAGCTGTTCCTTTGGAGGTAATCTTGGGAATAAAAGAAAGGATACGTGGATTCTAACAAATGTGTTTTGTTAATACGATTTTTTAAAACTTGAATATAGGGAATACGTGTATACGTGAATGCTGTTTTATTTATTCCATTGTTTGGGGTCTAAGGTTTTAAGTGTTGCGTGTAATGTCTCTTTATAGCTTCAAATTTATTCGTCCACTATAAACAGTATAGTCAAAATAAATTATATCAATAAATGTGTTAATTAATATAGAAAAATTGATTGTAAATCTTATATTAACTAATCCTGAATATTTTCTAATTTCTTTGGTGAATATTCCCTTCAACAGACCCTTCAACGTTGGGGTCTTTAATTTTGAACATTCAGTATAATATACCAATGAGTATCGAATTATGAACCAAAATCTTCAAATGGAGGTTTTAAATGCAGGGATATATATTCACATACGAAAATATTAATACTATATATTTACTTTTAACAAGTGTATATGCTTGTTAAATTAAACTGTTTAAAACAATATGGTGAGTATAACAAGAAGAACATTTAAAGATTATATCACAAAAGTAGAAAAATAATTCGAATTTGTAATTATTTTCATTTCCTTTTTACTATGATAGCCCTACAAGGATTTTCCATTAAACTCACTAGCGCCACCACGACCTATATCTACAGAGAAATTTTCTGCAGTACAGTGTATCATATACATCCTTTTAATTTTAATTAGAAAATTATTAAAATATAATCTTAACACTTTTCTCCTGTTAACATATAGTTCGATATTTATGTTTCACTTATTAAGCAACCTTAAAACGTATTAAGTGTATCGTATAACAACGATTTGTAGAATCCTGGCCATTTCTACTCCCTTTTGTCGTAACAACAATGACTGTTTAATCTAATTACAAGCAGCGATCACAAACAAGCAATGTACCGAATCGTGGGTCGTATCTGAACCGATAAAGCCGGATGAAGAGATATTTTCAGGCGTTGGAAGTCCCTATTGTCACGACAAAGGACGAATTAATCGTCGATCTCTGAACGTGACAAAGTTTCGGCTAGTCTGCCTTGCGGTACGCAGTAACGGATGCGAGGCTTGGTCTACGTATACCGTTGGACGCACGATGTGTACGTCAACTGATTTAATTAACATGGATCGCAGCAGGCAGGCCGTACACGCTTAATGATGAGAACGGCTTGCGGCTCAACCTGTGCTTCCTGTTGCGTTGTCTGTAATAAACAACCAACGGTAACACGCGAACTGAAATTCGACCGGACTACTCGTGTGCCGGCATTATTTATCCCCGGAATTCGAAGAGTTGAAATTTTCTGATACACCGAAAACGTTGCCTGGCATCGAATCGGCATTCGGAAATACACGAATGCTTGCTTGTTCCTTCGTGGGGATGTAATTTAATTATTAATTATTAATTCTGGAGACATACGAGATAAATTTATGGCTTGAGATCACTACAGTTGCGTGTTACAATTGTTCAAGTGATTTAAATAGATGTGAATTTGAATTTTGACAATCTTTAAGTTAAAGGTAACATTTAAAGTTCTAAAATTTGTGGAATAGTATTAGAGCTTCAGAAAATTTCTAACTTCCTAAATTGTGCGTCAACTGAAGAAAATTTGTGTACAGTGGCGTTAAAAATTGTGAAATTTGGTGAAATGGAATTGTAGCTTCGAAAGTTTTCCGAATTTTTAAATTCAAACGAATTGATCGAAGAAAATTTTTCCGTTATTGGAAAATAAAAATTGAATTATTGAACTTTCCAATCAGTAAATCATAAATTTAAATTTATGACACAATGATTATAAAGAAAAAAATGGTAAGTGTTGATATTTTTTATTAATTTCTGATTCCTTTCTGTACCTCAGGAAAGTTAATTTTCAATAATTCCAGAAATCGATTATTAAATGTAATTCCTGATAACTTGTATAAATATACAATTTATGTTCCGATATTTACTTCTAAGAAATTAAAAGTAGGATGTAACAACTTGAAATGAAAAAAAAAAGAAAATGATTTTATTCTTTGAAATAGCCTTTGAAGTATAGGGTTGCATTTAGGAGTATAAGTTAGATGGAACACTTGTAAGTATCGTTGATTTGCAGAAGGATGAGGATTTGCAAATTAATTAAAGTGCTATTTGCCATCAGTGGAAACTAAATGAAATTGAATTGATTAAATCTGACGGAAGATTGACGTAGATTGACCGAGGAAAACTAGAATTGATTGATTTCCTGGCCTCAGATTTCGTATTTGTATATATCTATATACTACAGTACCTGCAGGACAGTAGATACATTACTTTGAATCAGGTACAACATCGAAAACTGAGGAAGATTAAATGTTGATACTTCAATATTGGAAACAGTAATTTAAACACTTCTGTAAGTAAGTTCTCACTAGTGTATTCAAAGAGTGAAACAAATTCTAAAAATTCTACAGACCTTTTAATCAACGTTAAATTCTACAAAACTCTAAAAATAGCTACTTAAATTCAAAAAAATGCAAAAAATACAAATTATTTAGTATCTTGATTTCAAAAAGACTATTTAAGACTATCTAATATTGAAAATAATCATTTTTATAATGTCAGTGGTACGTTAAGTTTCAGAGGACTATTTGAGACTATTTACTATTAAAAATAATAATATTCCAGAATGTTAATAATGTATAATAATGACAAAACATATAGAAATTAAATAAACAATATATTCAAAAGACTAATAGAGTTAAAAATAAACAATTTTTATAATAACAATACACAAAACATATATAAAAATCACTATTCTCAGTGATTTATACTTAAGATTACGTATTTAATTTCAGTATTATTTATTATTCATGAACTAATAAATGAGAGAAATATAAAATAATATGAACATTGCCACGGTTTATTAGTCTCATATTACAGTAAAAATTTCAGTGACACTTTCCTCAGAAAGGAGAACGGACGGGACACCCGTAGCAATTTAATTCCAGAACGTAATATGTTTCACGAGAGAATGAAGACGTAAGTGAATGTGAAAATGTAACACGACGTTGCTGTCGCGAGTGAAAAAATTAATGTTCCTGTTGGTAGCAGAACATGATACAAGAAAGGCGCATGCTCGAGGCACATTTAAGGAATGAGTTTGAATGCTTGATTGATAAATAATGGTATTAAACCCGATGTGGAAAGTTTGAAGAAATTCATCTTGGATGAAACTTATAGCTACCTCGAGAAACATGTTTTACATTTCACCTTTATACATTTTCAAATCGACAAATTACTTTCATTTATAAATATAAATTTATATTATACGAACATAGATAATAATTATTTATGTTAATATAATATTAATATAATATAAATTTCTAATAAACTATAAAATATATAGATTTATTTATTCACCAAAACTTTATGCAACAAACGATTTAATTTATTTTGGATATAAAGGATTAAATATCGATCAAATAATTTGGTACGAAAATTAATCAACTTTGATCTGTGGAAGATTGATTTAGAAGTGTTACAACTTTTTATTCCTAAATGATTCTGTATAAAAGAATAATTTAAAATTGTAAAATAATATTTTTTCCGATGAAGCTTTGTTTCCAGGAAAATTGACTTTAAATATTCGTTAGGACGGATGCATTTCATTTTTCCTCAACTGGACCAATATTTCTATAGACTATCTTTACTGATGCCTATATTTATTATTTTAGGAAATAAAATTCTTTCATATATTAAAAATTACATTTATCACTCAAAAAATTACTAAACTGTATTAATTATACAATCCTGTCCTAATTAAATTTTTATAAACCATGTCTAATGTCTCTTAACCTTTTATTCGTACAATAATCGTGTACACCTCCTATAAACGAACAGATATATCAGTCTACAACGAGATCCATCATATTGAAACATATTTCAATTCGCGCCTACCCATCAGATATTTAAATCCAATTTTCTCGAAAACAGGGCCCCATATGAAAGAAATTTATTCCACATTTTTTAATTCATTTTTTCACGTACAATCACCTCGTGCCCCTCCAATAACGTAAATAATTATCATTCAAATTTTTCAGCAGCGATCTTGAAATACCGAAAACCGACATAATTCGTGCGCACGGTAGTTCGGCATGTGAACGAAGAGATAAACTTTTCCCGAAATCAGACAGTCGTGATTTTTTTGATCAAGCGAGCCATAAATTTCCCAGCAGCAATCTTTTTTCAATCTCTTATCAAGCGATCTATAACGGGTAAAATCGCAACGACAGGGAATAATCGATCGATGCCCGTGATCGCAATGCGTGGAGGAAACAGGCCGGTAGCGTAAATCGAAAAAAGGAATGGGGACGTGGAGCGTAAATTCGTGGAAGAAATTCGGGCAAGACGGCGAAAAAATTAAGGTAACATCGAAGAAGGTGGTGGGAGAAGAGGGTACAATTGGGCGATCGTAAAGGCATGTCGAAACAAGCGAGCGTAAAAAACGGGATGCAATTGGCGTTGGCTTAGAGTAAGTCCTCCTGGAAGGCCAAGCTCTCCGTCTCTCTCGCCCTCTCTCTCTCTCTCTCTTTCATCCCCGACGAGGCGGCACGAGGGTGCCGTGAAGCCGGCTGTAGCCCTCTTTGCGGCCCACCCTCCGTAATCGATCAATTGAGAATCGTTCGAACGACAATCGATTCCGAATCAATTGGAGCCACAGTGTAAAACTAACTGGATACGTATTTCTCCGGTCGCCACCCCGGCCCACAGTCGACTTCCTCTCCTGCAATTTCTCCATCTCTCCAGCGTCCCGCTACTTTCTTCCCCCTCCCCGCGCACACTGAAACGAGACTCTAGTTCCCTCTCTCACGGTCCACCCCCTTCACCCACGTCTCTGTCTTACCAGAGAACGCCGCACAGTGGATTTCTTAGAATTTGTAGACAAAATATTGGAGACACTTTTTAATTTGCATTAAGATTGGGGTGACATCGTTTCTGAGGTAGTCCATCGTGAATTTAAAATGGAAATCGAGAAAGGTCGAAATGGAAGTTCGGAATTGGAGGTTGAGTGTGATAGAAATGTTAAATTTGGGTTTTAAGTTTAGGATTTATGGTTTAGTGTGATATTCTATATAATTGTTTTAGAAATACGAAAATTGGTATTACCGAGTCATTTAGGTAAATGTTTGAAAAAAGGAAGAAATAGGGAGAGAAGGAGAGAGAGAGTAAAAAAGAAATTCTAGTTGTTTAAATCAAACCTAATCTAAACAAGACTTTTATGAATTAATGTTGGTAAATGTAAGCATTTATGGAAATGATTTGGTAAAAATCCAAAATAAGAATGTTTAGAAGCTTTCAAAGCTTTACCACTTTACTATAGTAAATGTAATTTTTGGGCTTTTATAGTAATATGTGTAACATTATATAATCAAGTGAAGAGTCCATTTCATATCATTTCTGCTACCATGTTGAATTTTGCTTTCTGCATTTTCAATTATAAATTCATAATTAGCAATGTATATTACCATTTATTAATTAATCACAGAATTATCGTTAATTATTGTATAAGAAAATTAAGTATTAAAACTTTCAGCTATGGATCAACATAATATTAAAAATGTTGCAGACTAAAAATGAATTTTAATAGAAAATCATCATCTAATTATTTCTAAATAAAATATACTGCATGTACAGAGTGTCCCATTTAAAGTTTCGCTCTCAATTATTTCCTAAACTATAGTCGTTTCGAAAAATATTTCAAATGAAACTTACCTGTGTCAAAGTGGACATCTTATAATGATCAAAAATTTCAAATTAACCTTGATTTTCCCTAATAGAACTGTGTATGTATTTTTGCGTAAGCAGATAGTACATTTTAGGGTGAATTCATTGATCCATAGTAATTTAGTCTTTAAACATGGTTCTAGATTATTTAATGCCGCTTAAAATTTTCCTTTATTCTATATTGATTTATCGAATGATACCTTGAAATATTTAAGAACAAAAATTTTTTCAACCCGATCTGTCACTCATCGCCCCCTCCATTCCCTGAAACTTTCCCGCGCAACGCTCCGTCCCGTTTTGCCTTTCTCCTCGTGCCATTCCCCGACTCTTTGTTTTTCATCCGTCGAACACAATTTTGGTTACAGTTAACTCAACTCTCTTTTATTTAATTTCCATTGGAGGCCATCTGCTCATTCTTTCTATCTCCCGCGTGGGTGCACAGCTCTGTTTCGTTTCCAACTACAGCTCCATCTGACGTTCTCATTTCTCCTCATCCCCACCACTCTTTTCCTCGCCAGCGACCGTAGCGATGTCTCGCTTCCCCACCACGGCGCCATGTGTTCCCCCACTCCTCGTCAATGTCCCGCGCTTTGTCTACGTCCGAGCAAACGACTCGATTACCACTCCTTACGAACGTCGCGAGTCTGACCTGCACTCTCGTGGACTACTTGGCCACTGCGCCACGCTCTTAACGCGCGGATGCTGAAACGTTACATCTTTTGCATAGCCGATTTCCCGATTATTTTTACATTAGATTTCAGCTGCATTATTTCTAGGCTAAATCTAGAGTTATATAAAACAGAACGACGAAATAGAAAATAATAATTCTTTGTAAATTCCGTTTAATTGCTGATGGATAGTTATGATAGTTATATATTGAAGCAGATTATATATCGTTTGGAAATTTATTTTTTCCGTGTGAGGTATTAGAAATGTAATTAACCGATTATTGAATACCAATGACCGATTATCGAATGATAATGAATCTGGTCATATTTCCGACTAAGTGGTTTTGCATATAATCGATCTGACAGTCCTACTTTCGCGTAAATCGAGATAAAGCAACGTTGAAGAACAATTTTAGATGGGAAGTCGGAAGATTTGAAGATACCTGAGATAGGATAGAATTGCTCTGCTTATTTGGACCTTGAGTCAAGACTTTGCTGGATTTATGTATGCTTGAGCATTTATTTTTATTCTAGGCTGTGTGGCTTCTGAACTTAGAGTAGAGTGATCCTTGTGTGTGTCTGTTTATTCTAATTTCTTTATGGTGATTTAATCAATTATGTAGATTGAGTAGAATATTTAATTTAAATTGAACTATAAATGTACAGTATGTGATAATATTATGGGAAATACTACGATTTTTAGTGGTGTATCTCGACAAAGAAAAATTATATGATTGTAGGTAAATACTATTAACAATAATATTGAAAAAAATATTACTATCTTTGGAATATTTATGCAAATGTAGCAAAAATTGATATTTTTTAATTGATTAACCTAGCATGATGAACAATTTTTGTCGTTAGGATAGAAAATTTATCATTCTCAAATTGCATAACCTCATTTTTAATAAAAACTAAATTTTTCATACCTATCTTATCATCTTATCGCATAGTTTGCAAAGAAATCACAAGACGAAAAATTGAAAACGTGTCTTGGAGAAAGCAATTTACATTAAAATGACTTAGAGAACATTTCTTCTTAATAAACGAAAGCGAGAGTCCGTCAAAAATATTTCAGAGGCAGAGCCTTAAAATTAGAGGAAACGAACGTTATCAGAGGCTAACGACGTCCAAAGATGTAAAATCTCCCTAGCCATTAAAATTCTACAGGCAGTACTATCACGTTTCTCTTTTTCCTCTCTCCCTATCTCTCGATTTCTCTTTTCTTCCCTGTATTTCGATTTCTCTTTTCTTCCTTTTCCCCTAGTCGTGTTCTTCTTCTCTCTCCCTCGTCGTCTATCCCTTTATATCTCTGTCTTCTACCTTCCCCGGCGTTCTTTTTCCCTTTTACCCTGCTAGTCCATGCCTCAATATTTCCCTTCTCGCTCTCTCGACGCAGGTACCATAGAATTTGTTCGTCGAGCCGCGAAGCACCTGATAATTTAAATCGAACGAATCGAGGTGCATGTAATTCTCGGCGCCGCGAGTTAAACGGTCACTTGGCAATGCCTGGCAATCTGCGAAGTTCGCGAAAACGTAGCTATTCCCTTCGTGGAAAATCGTCCATTAATTCCGTAATAGATTTCCATTCATGTAACGACACTGCGTCTTAATAATACGAAAAATGCTTCCTTTTTCCCTTTTCTTCCTTCCTTTCCGCTGTATGCTGCAGAGGATTGTTCGTTTTGGAGAAAGGTGATAGGGGTCTAATGGATTCGCTATATATCGAATCAAAATTTGTGTAATTTTAAAATATGCATATTCCTAATATTGCAATTTTCATTTAAAACTTAAATACAATTTTGTAACGTTGCAAACCTGTTCTGAAATTTTTGCTGAAAATTCAAATTACAGTTTACATTCTTGTCTGTACAGATTTATAATATTAGGTACATTTTTATTGCATCTAAAGTGAAGTAATGTGAAAATAATTGGCTGAAGAGATAAATTAATTTTGAAACCCCATATAGAAAGTGTGTTATAAATATTAAAATTGTTCATCGATACTGGAGATTGCGAGTGTATAGAAATTTTCCAAAATTAATTGCACCAAAGCTAAGTAATTTAAAAATATACCACTGAAAATATTTCAGTCGTTTCCCATTGTTTTATAAAATCCTAACATTTTTCTCTTGAACCTAAACGCTTTATGCTTCATTCTACTATAGTATTTCATATTTATATTTATATTAATAAATACTTGATAGTTACAAATTCTACTACCAATGTATAATGATTTAAACTTATGCTCCTGACGTACCCTAAATTTCCTATATACCACGTCCAAGTGAAAGTTTCAGAAATTGGATGCTAATAATTTCATTTGCAGAAGCTGCAGCCATTACGAAATTAATCGTTCCACGAGATACATGTTCGTATCGTCTTCAGAAGTTACGAAAACGGGGAAATTTCTTTCGCAGCAGTTGCCCGTTTCGTTTTCCCCGGTGAAAGAAGGATAAGGCGGACGACAGGCGAGAAAAGGGGTAAAGAGTTGGTAAAAGAAAGATGGAAAGGGGAACTTAATGAAACGCGTCTGACGAATAGACCAACTAATTGTATCTGAGAGGAATTAATAAAAACGTCTGACAGGCCGAACTGGAAGCAGCGTCGAGGGGTCCTCCTCCATCATTTATTTCATTTTTCACAAACTACGGGCTAAGTCTGTTCTTCAACTCTGCAGTACTGATATCCGTCTGCCATTCAACTTCATAAGTTATCTCCTTCGAAAAGTAATCCCACGTTGGATCTGTGTTCGATTAGTTTATTTCTATTTAACAGTGTGTGCGTATTAAATAAAAAAGAAAGAGAAAAGGGAAAATGGAAAAATATAATTGGAGATATGCTGTCAAGAGGGATGGTCATTATGACAGACACCACTGTTAAACGCGAATTTTAATCTGTAATATTCATTGGGTAATGTGTATGAAAACGAATCAATAATTGAATTTCGAAAAATGTGAGTTTTTCTAAAAACTACGAAATGAGATAATTCGTAGTAGGTTTCCTGACCTAAGTTAAACACGTAGCTGTCAGTGAATGTATTAACAAAGCATACTGATCGCTTCCCTTAGATGATAAAATTAAAAAATATCCAATCTCTACATTAAAAATTTCTGCAATTAGTAATCATGTCCTTAGACGAAAAATCGAAAGTAGGTCGATATTAATACTAAAACGAACAAGGGGATTAACACAATTCAACGATCTCCTAGTTAGCTAAGGATACCGATCTCTTTTCTCCTAGATCATGAAATAAAGAACCACCCTTTCACTATGCTGCAGAATTTCATTACATAATTATTTTATGCACATCTCGAAATAAGAAGATTGAAGATCACCAATGAATCTAACCAATCCGTACACCAATACCAATCCCAAACGAAGAAGAAGACCACCCCAATCCCACAACGTCCCATCCACCAAAGGCTTCATTCGTAAGGCCAGAAAATTTAGTCAAACACTCTAGCCAAATAGAACTTCTTGAATTTCGAAAGGTAGCCGATATCGTCCAAGGATTCGCGACGTCGTTCCATCTTCGATGAAGTCCTGCATAACAACAGAGGTGCCAGTGTTATTCAACGAGCAGGCCAGCAGCTGATGCAAAATTCCGGCTGCACCGCAGAGGAAGTTCGTCTTCAACGGTGTCAGGGGAGATCCACGATTCCTCCGTCATGTCCGAGCTCAGCTTTCTCCATGGACTTTTTGCGAGCTTTGAACTCGGTCACAGTGAATTTCTGGCCGAGCGGGAGTCCAAGTTGCGGCCAGCGGGTAGACCAAAAATAATGGCCAGCACGGCTAAAACCAAAAATAATCGGGCACCACCTGCTGTTCCCTCGCTAAATCATCCTCCTCAACTGGTAGCCGGTGACCAGCTTCCGTCTCTCCTCCTGCTTACCCGGCACACCCTCGCCTGCTTACTCGCCACCCTCGGCGTCACTCGCCTTTCTAGCCTCCGCCATGTCGGCATCTCATTATTTTCCTTAATTAGTAGCAATTAACAAATAATTAATCGACGGAGCTGCACGCGAGCGGGAACACGGGGAAATAATCGGCCGAATATCTGAACGAAAAGTTTTGAGCGACGTCTGATGCTCAGGGGATGGGTACTTTCGCTCGAGGATATGGCGTGTAGGTACATGAGCATATGTGTAATTGCGGGTACACGTTGACTCGTTCGTTTGCTTTGGGTAACTGTGCAAGTAGATGGGTTGTTTGAATGGTGGTTTTTCCCAGTTCGAGGGTGTGTAATTGCATTTGGGAATTTAAGTTTCGAGTGCTGTCTTCCTGTGTTGTTTGTGACAGCAGGTTCGAAGACCTGTTTATTTCACCCTTCGAGAATGAAGGTTTCGCATTGGATGATCTGTATGGACCCTCGTGCTGTCTGATTTTCGGTAGAAAAATGTTTTAGGATCTAATAGGATGGTAGATTTAGGATCTAGACATCTTAGTATGTAACTATAATGTACATAGGGATAAAAGGGTAACACACTCTATAATTTTCAGTGTTTTCGAGTTACTTTAAAGTTATGTATCTTGGAAAAGAAGGAAAATTAAATTTGATTATATGAAGGAAGGTTATTACCATGCGATGCAGTTGAGAAAAATATAGGGAAAAAATTTCTATCCTTGGAATAGTAAAGTTTCCTTTAATATACTAAGAATCGATCATTTTTATTTATTTATTTTCTAAACCTAACTTGATAATCAATTTCTGCTGCCAAATTTTTATGTAAATGTGTAATTTGTCTGTTGAGGGTTTATTGACTTTTCTTTCAAAATTAGGCAATTTGATTAATTCATAAAAGGATCATTCACGCTAACTGATGAATTTACATAAATTATCGGGACTTACGAAATATTTTTAATAATAGACTGGAAGACTCTACATTTATCCCGTTTTTATTTCTGGATCGAAGATCGAATCACGAAAAATTTAAAAACTCTCGTTTAGTAAAATATGAAAAATTTCGTTCTTATTAAATTTTTATTTAAAATAAAAATGTCTTAACGATACAGAATTTTTCATCGTACTAATCAGTTTGGCAATAACTAATAAAATATTGATTTCGTGTAAATGGGAATTTGCAAATAACGAATACAATGTAATAAAATAAAATGGAAAATATTGCAACAAACTTAGAACATACCTGACTTTCTGCCAGAAAATTCTACTTCTATTTTTCTTCATTTTGAATTCAACATCTTTGCCCAGATGAAATACAGCGCATGAAAATTTCAACTTACAAAGTGTACCCTTGTGTAATATATATTACGTTACTTTCTTACTCTCCATAAAACAAAAATATACTCTTCCCTTACCATTATTTATTAAACATTTACACAACTTGAAGTAGAAACTTCAGCTTCTGAGAGAAATATTCTTTCAAATATTTGATCAACCCCAATTAAAAAAAAAAGCTATTAAAAATTCTATTATACGAACAATAAACGTTCAATTTACGATACTTCCATTTCGTAAATAAAAAAGCAAGAATCTAATCACATGAACCACGTTGTATCGCACAATTTCTATACAAGCTCAATTAAAATCCACCCCCGTGTCATACCACCTCCAAGAGCCATCTGAAGCAGCAATTAATTGTCCCTACATATAACGAGTCGGCGTATCAAAAAACAGGAGCCATATCCCTCCCCCCAAAAAAAAGAAAAAAAAAAGGATATCGCGAAACGAGAGAAGCGTGATACGTCGAAAAAATCTGACGAGATTCGACTGATTTACCGTTATTCACCGTCGAAAGGTGTCCGGCGATAAATTCCTCGATTATTCCGAACGATAGCATTACAGAGGAATTCCGCGATCGTCGAACGGTATAACAGTCGCTAAATAAAAATGCTCTATAATAACGACAGGCCGCGTGACGACGTAGAACGAGCCAGAAACGTCCGCAACGCTTTGGCAAATGCATCTGTCAGCGAGGGAAAGCGGCACGGGAATGGCTTTCCTCCACCTCCGCAACCCTCGAACACCCACACCCCGCCGCCCACTGGCGAAACCGGTCCAGTTTCCTCCACCCGCGCGCCCTCACTCGTCCGCAGACCCCTTCGGTTCAATCGCTCCGTCCCACTCGAATCAGCCCGTTTCATCTCGCTTTCGCGCTATCCCGTTCCCTCCGGCAATTACTATAAATCAGAATCGCAGTCAATATTTAATCCTCGTGGAATGGTGTTCAGGCAGAGGGAAGGGGGAACGAACGAACGAACGAACGAACGAAGGGGTACACGGAGAGCGGTGACCACGGGGGTATAGCCGGGAACTGATGCAACAATGCCAGTAATGCGATAAAATATACTACGTGTCGAGAGTAGTGGGGGGTGGATCCGGGGAAATGGGAGAAATGTCCACCGTTCGTGCACTGCCTGACCATCGTTCGTTCGGTATCATTCGGTATCGTTCGTTGATTCGTTCGTGTCCTCTCGCGCGAACCATACGGACATCCACGGCGACAGACTGGCTTGAACATAGACGCGCTGGGAGAAAGGACCAGAACGGAATAGAATAGAATACGTTGCACGGTATCGCTTCTCTTCGCGATCGCGCGAATCGATCGGTCCTCTTTGTTTTGCTTACGAAGTAGTAATTCCGTCTCACGACGAAACCGGGACCCGACTGACGACCGGCATGCGTGTTTGCATTTTAATTAAATCGGTGACGTTAGAGAGAGAGAGAGAGAAAAAAAAGGAGCAGAAAATGGAAAGTTCGACGTCGTTCATTTGCATTTTTCTACTCCTCCCCATGCTGCCGCTTTTTGCCCATTTTGCTGCTCTTTTTCCTCTCGTTCTATCTGTTTAGAGACAGTTAAGAGAACTTGTTTGGAAAACGAGAAAAAGAGGGTAAAATCGGTTCCTACGATACCGGTGGAACACATCGAGTGCTGGAAAAGGGGTATCTGGTAATTTCAGCTAGGGAATATTAAGCTTCATTTCGAATTTTTAGTTCTGTTAGTAATTGAAGGAAAAAGTATGCCTGTTCATAAATAGTGGTTTTTGACGTTCGATTATTAATTTATTATTAATAATCTAGTATGGAAAATTTAATGGTTAGTACTAAAAATGTAATATCAGAAATTTAATAAAAACTATGGTATTAATATGAACATTGAAAAGCCTCGACTGGTTATGGTCAAAGTAAAATATATGCATTTATTCGATAAACTACACATTATAAAATTTCGCATGTCATAAATTTTTATAGCATACTATAACCTCGTAAATTCACGGTATTATTGAAAACTATCCCCATAACAATAACAGTTTTTTGAAGATGTTATTGATCGTTAAAAAGAATCATATACTCTTTATACACTTGAATAAGCTTGCATTAAAAAGAAAATCGAATATCAAATAAATGCTTAATAATAAAATATATACATAATACGTCTTTAATATAATTAGAAATAAAATAATAAAATATGTAACCACGAAATAAAGAAAAATGAAATAAAAAAGAGTACAATAATGACATATTACAATTATTGATAAGTAGTTTATATCAATGTTTGTTGTACCAGAGGATGTTATCTGTATAATAAAAATAAATATGCAAATAAATAATATATAAAGAGCATACCTACACTTCCAAACATTTTAACTTCTGCCTTCATAATCATTAACTTTATACTACTTTTATAATTTATTTTCCATTTTTTATAGTTACTGTCAAAAGTTGAGGAACAAAATAATAATTTTTCAATTTTTCTTTAACTTAAAGGATTGTCAATATATCAATTGTTAATTTCACCTCACTCAAAGACATTTTGCAATGCAATAATTAATTAAACAACTTCAATAAATGCACTTCTACATTTTACATTACTCATTATATAATTTACGTCCTTTAAAACAAATATTATATATTTATCTGCTAACCAATATTCATATGACTCTTTTTACACAATTTTTTTCTTTCACTCAATACACTTTCACTGTGCAAAATGGAGAATCAGGTGTACTTTGTTCTCCAACTTTTGTCAATAAGCGTAGCACTATTACCTCGTCCTCATTTTTCTTCCACAAATTTGCTAGAAATATCAGCACACGAAGGTGTGTTCCAATTCGAAGTGTTAGAATAATACAACGATAACAGCACCCATACACGAGTACACTCGATCTCTGATCTCTAGTCCGTCCTATGCAATCACCATTGCAATTATTCTGAAAAACTTGATCGGAAATAAGGAGCAAACAATCTGTTTCTGCACGGTCGACATGCATGCACCGTGAAGAATAATCGTGTAACTAGATCAGCTCGATGAGGACCTTCTCCATCTCTCCTCGGAACAAGTAGCAGCTAATATTTACAATAGGAAGCGAAGTGGTCGCGTGCCATCCAACCATAAACGATGGAATTGCAACAACTTCTGTTTTATTAGGGAGGCAAGTCCGGCAGCGTACCAATCCCAATGTCATTATTGCGGCAATAGTGGTTCGTGATCTTATTACTGTCATTATTATTGCTATCGTGGCTGAATCGTACGGTTCTCCACGATTCGAATTGGACGTTCATCACGTTGAAAGTATTTTAATAGCTTATCTCAGTACGACACGGTGTACCTTTTTCTTCGAACAATTTTGCAAAATAAATTAAGCTGAATTTCAGTCGAGTTTGCGGTAAAAATAATGAAAATTACACTGGTTGTTCTTTCAGGTCATAGGTGAGTTTCTTTGAGGTAGGAAAAGTACGCAGAGGGTTTGGATTTGATTGGCTCTAAACTCGATGGTATACTTAGGCATGGTATAGTTAGGTTGACAGGCAATTAGTAATTAATGATTAGTTTCTTAGATATGATGAGAAGCAATACGAAATTTTATTTAATTATAAACTATAAATATTTAATTAATTTGACAAAAATGAATAGACTTTAATTTTTAAGGAAAACGCTTGTTTATAACATCTTCGTGCGTTTTCTTTCAAAATTGAAGGTATTTCAGAACATATTACTCATCTTGTACAGATATGTGACAATGGAATAGGTACGGTCCTGAGAGATTGCGAAGAATGTTTGGGGCATGACCGTAAAAGAATGAACGCATAGCTCAGGATAATACCTGTGAGTACATGCGGAAGGACGAAAGTGACCACGTACAAGAGGATCCAATTGAAGCACTGCCCATGGTAAAGAAAGTTTAGGTATGTTCTTGAAGGTTAACAATTAGAACGAAAGGGAACGACTGCGTAAGTGTATGTAGGGATTCAGAGAAGTGCGTGGAAGGCAATTCTACGTGTCGTTGAGAAAGAGATGTAGGAGAACAACTTTTGGTGACAGTCCAGAGAGAGACTTGAAAGTATCGTGAATGAGAAAGACAAAGAGTTATATTTGGTCTTAAATAAAGCTGCCATTGTTATCAAAGAAGCGTGATTACTTTTCAAACCTCTAAATCACTATCTATGGGGGAACAAAGATAATCCTTACATATTTTTATCATCAAAATAGTCAGACTATTATACTAGTAATCCAGAACCTCCAAAACACTAGTTTCCATAACCTAACCTCTCTCTCCATTATACACATTTCTCATCGTCAACATAGAGATGCGTATTTAATTAAAAACCCTTATATCCTTAGACCTAACACCAAGTACCACCTAACATCCCTTAATCAAAAACAGACACTCGGCAAACTGAAGCTTAATCTAGCACGAGAGAACAATCTGCTATGGAAACAGGACCGACGGACACGAAACAACAACTTGAACCAAGGAACGTGGTTGAAGGAACCACGGTCGAGAGGACTAGTCACGAGACGTAAGTAACAGGTTGCTGCAGCTAGAATGGCTCACGATCATTTCGGAAGTGTCGAGGTTCAGAGGAATGCGAAAAGTGGTTGTTCGACGGTGGTGACACGTAGCGGCCAATAGCGAACGCGAGAGCTCGCAATGGAGATGAAGTGCCGCGAGGGCAGGGAGTCATTGTGGGCAGAAGAATGGTTTCTCAAGGGTTGGCTCCTCAGGGAAATCAGAAGCAGTGGGCCTCCGGGATAAACCAAGCAGATCTCGGCGGAGGTTCGCCAAAGTAGCTTGTCAATAACTTAAATCTCAATCGTAACTTGCTGCTCCCAACTGATTTC
Source organism: Eufriesea mexicana (assembly GCF_001483705.2). Classification (NCBI taxonomy): domain Eukaryota; kingdom Metazoa; phylum Arthropoda; class Insecta; order Hymenoptera; family Apidae; genus Eufriesea; species Eufriesea mexicana. The sequence continues at coordinate 1,080,176 of NW_016913313.1, read as the reverse complement.
CGTTTCTGCGACTCGTATCTTCTGCTTCCCGATATTCATACGCTGACGTATCTTCCGCATGGTTACAAAGAGTATTCGTTCTTTGATTCCTGATCCACGTCGCGGCGCTTCAATATATTTCTGTTTACAGCCACATCGTTTCGCTTGTTTTGGGCACTGAAATCGCTTTCATCTTTGGTTATCGAGTATTGGAATATGAATTAAAATTGCGTTATCTGTGGATAATAGATATGCATCGATGAGTTTTTGCAATAGCCCTTCGTGCTCAACGGTTTTTTCGGTGTAAGGAAACAACGAGCCAAAGCTTTGAAGCTTTTTTACGAAGCAGACGAAATTTTTTACAGTAATATAGGCAGAAATCGATTGTAAATTGAGTCAGGGAATTATTTTATTTCGACGTTTCGTGTATCTGTATATTATTCGAAATTTAATACCGATTGTTAAATTTGATCATTTTTCTAATTGGTGACTGAGAATCGTCTGTCAATAGTGAAAGATTGAATGGAGATGATAATTTCGATAAAATTTCACGAATGTAAAAATGTATTTATCATTGGAAGGCTAAATGGAGAGCAATTTTTGTTGGAGATATTCGGTTTTTTGTATGATTAATAATTTTATTTAATTCCACTGGTGTAGTATTGCATCGATGAATGATGAACAGCGAGAGATTAAACGAGAAGCAACTTTTGTACGAAATATCTGAGTTTCTGAATCATTGACAATTTTATTAAAATTCTGTCGATGTAGAGATATATCGATGAGTGATAAATAATGATGAATACGAAATTGCAGTGATTATTTTATGTGTGCCATAAAAGGAAGAAGATTGTAAATTACTGATATAATATAGAAAGAATTAACATACATCACAGTTTATAGACATTACGACAATTGTTTGCTTGATACAAACCATACCTGTCGATATTACCAAACAGTAATAAAATAATACAAAAGTAATAAAAAAAGCAAGAATAACAGGAAAATACTGTATTGAAGATCGTATCATCGATCTTGGCAATTTCTTGACACAAACCTCGTTTAAAAAATATTAAACTAAAGCTGGAAAATCCGCCACAGTATGCATAATAAATTGAACAACGAAAAGATCGCCCAAAATTTTGCCGAAAAATTCCCCAAAACTAATTTCGAAACGCCTGTATAAAAAGGTCATCCCTCTTCGTTTAAACAACCAATGGAAGAGAATACGCGCAGTATTTCACGGAAGCAGGAGAACGAGCGAGGAAAGACTGGGAAGAAACTTAGGTCGGGAACGATTTTAATCAAGACCTCTATTAACGACTAATTCGTCACGAGAAGCGGTTGTTCGTTTCTAGTGCTGGTGTACGGTTCGCAGCCGACTCGGTCCTGGCCAAAGAAGAATATTTCCCAGCGAGAAATCCGAGGCAGTGCCGCGAAGTAGAACAAATTTCTCCCTAGAACGGGACACGAAGAAGAACGATGAGTTGCATTAACGCTCGAAACTCGCCGGAAACTCGGCACGATCAATCTGTAGAGCCTGCGCGAGATGCGTCTACGGCGACGGATACTTTGTTAATTCGATCCGCAAGGAAAGGCTGAAGATCCAACAAGACCGCGGCCTGGAACGACCAAAGACCTGGCACGCGAACTATCCCTGGATGTAGCTAATTTCACGGTGTTGCCCAGCATTAATACGAAAGTGAGTCGGAACGAACGCGTCCCGAGTAGTACGTCAGATGGCCGCTGCGGCGCTGTCGCAACGCGTCGTCCCTCTGGCGGCGCTGCGCCGCAACTAGATGTTCCACGGACTTTTCGTCACCGATGGAGATTGAATTTAAGGCATCCCCGATAACCTCGTTACTCGACAATCGGCTGCCACGACTGCATCCCTTTCTTTCTACCATTGCCTTTTTTCCTTCTACGCCCCACCGACTTCCCTCGGCGTCGTTTTTCCTGCCTTTTTCTATTCGTTACCACCTCGACGGGTAGACGTGATTTCTATAGGACGTCGAATCATTTCTTTCGTCGACTGGCACGAAGATTTTATTCTCGGGCAAATTTGATTTTTTATTCGATCGATGGTTATGGTCGAATATGGCGGGCGTGGTTTGCGTGGGACGAATCGACAGGATCGACGGAATTGATAATGTACATTGCACATTGCTCTCTTTAAACAAATCTGTTCAAAAAAAGTATATCTGAAGAATTAAGGGATATTGTATACTTCAAAGTGTAAGAGTCTTTAAAGAGCCTGAGAAAAGTTTGGATTAATTTAAGAACAACTTACCATAGACCGACATCATATTCTATAGAGGGATATAATGTTCTAATTTTGAAACGTGAAAAATTATTGGGGAGTAATATTAATAATTATTTAATTCGTTATTAGTTAATTTACTATTAAATTGAGCTTATATTTAGAATATTATGACCGATCTTCAAATAAAAATTAATTTCTCTGTGGACAGGAGAAGGACAACTTATACTATTGTGGGTCTGGTTGTTCCCATATTGGGGTAGGTTGTGACTAAGAAATATTTCATTTTTTAATGAAGTCGATTATATCGATAAATTGAAAAGATGCAACCATATTACTATATGCTAGTGACTATAATAAATGAAAAAAGAGAAGTTACATATCAATTATAGTAAAAGATGGCGCAATTAAAAGTAAATGTTTGCAGAAATTTGGGTCATTTTGGTCTCCGTGTGTAAAAGTATTGAAGTATTTACAAAGCGATTTGGGAAAATTACTAGTATTATATAGTATAAGCTATTGGGACTTTTCGAAATAGTGCACAAGTATTAAAATTCCAAACAATTTTGGCATTTTAATGTAACATTAAATTTCGTATTATTGCGCATTTTCATATAATATTGCTGTTTGTTGGACGAAATCTTTTAAAAGCAATTTATCACTCGCTGAATGGAATAGTGAATTTATCGGTGCATATAACTTTGCCAACACGATATGTAATACCATTGACTGCTCCTCTATACGTTCGTTTAAACGTTACTCTGTTGTATCAGCTATCGGATTTAAATTCATATTCCATTTTGTACGTCCTTTGCTGTTTTTATTTGATTCCATTTTCTTTATTCCTTCTCTTATCTGCTCGTTTTAATGATTTTTGTTATATTCTGTCCACGTATTAAAACATTCATACCAACAGACCCGGATGGTAGGAATAAAAGTCGTTCGTAATCTTCAAAGAGACTTTCAACTGCCCAATTACTCGAACAGTTACGTTTGTTTAACTATTATTGCATAAAAATAATTTTTACGTATATAAAAGTGAAATATCGATGACAAAACTTTTTAAAATTTAATTTCTTTCACAAAATAATCAAATTTTTATTCGTATAAATTTCCATTCGAATAAAAACGTTTTGAACAAAGCTGTTCAAAATATTTAAAAAGATTACCAAGAAAGAGGAATAAATTAAAAAGAATAGGCTAATTATTTTAATAATAATCGGAATGAATTCTGGTGGTGAAGAAACCTTTTCAAAGATTTTAACTTTAGGGTTTTCACGAAGTGACAAAATTTAGATTTATGCAAACTATATATCAGGTTTGTAGAAATGTTAGGCCTAGTATATAAGGCTATGTGTTGTGCAGCATGCAACATTTAACAAGCACCCAACACATCGTCTTACAATGCACTGGTTTACCCAGAACTGTTTAACCAATATATCGAACTGGCGTTTAGAAATTCAGGCAAACAACCAACACGGTTGACCTATTTATCCATGCGATTGCCAATTTGACTAACCGATTAGTTGCTCAGCCACGTGATTACGCCATCCTAATCGTTTGTCACTGTTACGTAATAAAATACCCTAAACATATACTATTTACTATCTTATATGTTAATTGCATTTCGAATTAAATTAAGTGACAAAAACTAAGCGTCCCTCAAACTCGTATACCGAAATTCAATACGAATATAAATTAACTATCATAATAATATTGATAATTTCTTATAATAATACAATTTAATTTCTAACATTGTCAAGCTACAAATAATTCAAAATAAGAAAAACAAAATATTATCTTTCCATTTATTTATTTAAAAAATCCCTTAAGCCAGCATTATTAGAAAAATTATCCCTATTTCCACCCTGTAAAATTAAAAAATTAACTATCATAGCAATATGGACAATTTCTTCATAACACTATAATTTAATTTCTAATATTGTCAATCCACAAATAATTCAAAATAAAAATAAAAACAAAATATTACCTTTCATTTATTTATTTATTTATTTAAAAAACCCCTTAAGTCAGCACTATTAGAAAAATTGTCCCTATTTCCACCCTGTAAAATTAAAAAATTAACTATCATAGCAATATTGATAATTTTCTCATGATAC